>NC_069504.1:6567542-6721891 GCF_027579735.1 Bombina bombina | reverse complement strand
CACAAAACAACACATACTGTGCGGGTGCTTTACTGTAACTGCGTCATTATACAACACATACTGAGCGGCTGCTTTACTGTAACTGCGTCATTACACAACACATACTGAGCGGCTGCTTTACTGTAACTGCGTCATTACACAACACATACTGAGCGGCTGCTTTACTGTAACTGCGTCATTACACAACACATACTGAGCGGCTGCTTTACTGTAACTGCGTCATTACACAACACATACTGAGCGGCTGCTTTACTGTAACTGCGTCATTACACAACACATACTGAGCGGGTGCTTTACTGTAACTGCGTCATTACACAACACATACTGAGCGGCTGCTTTACTGTAACTGTGTCATTACACAACACATACTGAGCGGCTTTTTACTGTAACTGCGTCATTACACAACACATACTGAGCGGCTTTTTACTGTAACTGTGTCATTACACAACACATACTGAGCGGCTGCTTTACTGTAACTGCGTCATTACACAACACATACTGAGCGGCTGCTTTACTGTAAATGCGTCGTTACACAACACATACTGAGCGGCTTTTTACTGTAACTGCGTCGTTACACAACACATACTGAGCGGCTTTTTACTGTAACTGCGTCGTTACACAACACATACTGAGCGGCTGCTTTACTGTAACTGTGTCGTTACACAACACATACTGAGCGGCTGCTTTACTGTAACTGCGTCATTACACAACACATACTGAGCGGCTGCTTTACTGTAACTGCGTCATTACACAACACATACTGAGCGGCTTTTTACTGTAACTGTGTCATTACACAACACATACTGAGCGGCTTTTTACTGTAACTGTGTCATTAAATTTGTATTTAATTTCACCTACAGAAATTTTATTTTACTAAAAAGTTAATTGCAGAAAGTGAAAAAAGTTCTGCCTCTGGGTGTCCAGTGATTCTGCCTTTCTTGCTTTACACTGGGATTTTTTACAGCTTGCCTTAGTATATGTACTGGTGTGTGGGGGGGGGGTTACTGCGTGTGCCTGGCACAAGTTGGCAGAGTGGGGGGGTTACTGCGTGTGTCTGGCACAAGTTGGCAGAGTGGGGGGGTACTGCGTGTGCCTGGCACAAGTTGGCAGAGTGGGGTACCTTGTGGGCCTGGCACAAGTTGGCAGAGTGAGGGGGTACTGCATGTGCCTGGCACAAGTTGGCAGAGCGGGGGTTACTGCGTGTGCCTGGCACAAGTTGGCAGAGTGGGGGGTTACTGCGTGTGTCTGGCACAAGTTGGCAGAGTTGGGGGGTACTGCATGTGTCTGGCACAAGTTGGCAGAGTGGGGGGTTACTGTGTGTGCCTGGTACAAGTTGGCAGAGTGGGGGGGTTACTGCGTGTGCCTGGCACAAGTTGGCAGAGTGGGGGGGTTACTGCGTGTGCCTGGTACAAGTTGGCAGAGTGGGGGGTTACTGCGTGTGCCTGGTACAAGTTGGCAGAGTGGGGGGTTAATGTGTGTGCCTAGCACAAGTTGGCAGCATGGGGGGTTACTGTATGTGCCTGGCACAAGTTGGCAGAGTGGGGGGTAATGCGTGTGCCTGGCACAAGTTGGCAGAGTGGGGGGTAATGCGTGTGCCTGGCACAAGTTGGCAGAGTGGGGGGGTTACTGCGTGTGCCTGGCACAAGTTGGCAGAGTGAGGGGTTACTGCGTGTGCCTGGCACAAGTTGGCAGAGTTGGGGGGGGTACTGCGTGTGCCTGGCACAAGTTGGCAGAGTGGGGGGTTACTGCTTGTGCCTGGCACATGTTGGCAGAGTGGGGGGTAATGTGTGTGCCTGGCACATGTTGGCAGAGTGGGGGGTACTGTGTGTGCCTGGCACATGTTGGCAGAGTGGGGGGTTACTGTGTGTGCCTGGTACAAGTTGGCAGAGTGGGGGGGTTACTGTGTGTGCCTGGCACAAGTTGGCAGCGTGGAGGGGTTACTGTATGTGTCTGGCACAAGTTGGCAGAGTGGGGGGTACTGCATGTGCCTGGCACAAGTTGGCAGAGTGGGGGGGGGTACTGCATGTGCCTGGCACACGTTGGCAGAGTGGGGGGGGGGGTACTGCGTGTGCCTGGCACACGTTGGCAGAGTGGGGGGGGGAACTGCGTGTGCCTGGCACAAGTTGGCAGAGTGGGGGGGGGTACTGCGTGTGTCTGGCACAAGTTGGCAGTGGGGGGGGGTACTGTGTGTTCCTGGCACAAGTTGGCAGAGTTGGGGGTATTGCAATTTAGTATTTGGATTACATCTAGTTGGGCAGTGTGTATTATTGTACTTGTTGCGTACCCAGGCTAATGCCCGCACATAATTCACTGGCGGGGTTTCTGTAATGGCACACATGAGCTGGGTAGTCACA
Source organism: Bombina bombina (assembly GCF_027579735.1). Lineage (NCBI taxonomy): Eukaryota > Metazoa > Chordata > Amphibia > Anura > Bombinatoridae > Bombina > Bombina bombina. The sequence continues at coordinate 6,719,537 of NC_069504.1, read as the reverse complement.
GAAAATTCTGAGCCTTTAGTAATGTACTAATGTTATCATCTGCCTATAAATAATTGTATTCTTCATGTTTAGTTGTAAATATAAAAGAAAGCAGACTTAATCTACTACTGGGGGAGAGTTTCCGCTAGCCATGACCGTTAGGGAGGGTGCTACCATCCTTTCTGCAGTCTATAATAATGGTATTTCCTGGTGCCCATGCAGTGGCCCTATGAGGGCTTATATCCTGGCACACGAGGATGCTATCCAGCTCTGGAGAAACATGATGGGACCAACTAAAGTTTTTAAAGCCAGAATAACTTCACCAGAGAGTTTACGTGGTGAGCTGGGGCTGACGGACACACGCAATACCACCCATGGGTCAGGTGAGATCACTTTTCTCTGTCATTTCCTCTGCGCTTCTTCTCTTCATGTCCTCGATTTACAACTGACAAAATAAACCACTTCTTTTGTTTACTGTCACCTTCTCTGTGCAATAAATGCAGATCCTTCCCTTGTCTAGATCGCCCTTCCCTTGTCTAGATCACCCTTCCCTTGTCTAGAACGCCCTTCCCTTGTCTAGATCACCCTTCCCTTGTCTAGAACGCCCTTCCCTTGTCTAGATCGCCCTTCCCTTGTCTAGATCGCCCTTCCCTTGTCTAGATCGCCCTTCCCTTGTCTAGATCGCCCTTCCCTTGTCTAGATCGCCCTTCCCTTGTCTAGATCACCCTTCCCTTGTCTAGATCACCCTTCCCTTGTCTAGATCACCCTTCCCTTGTCTAGATCGCCCTTCCCTTGTCTAGATCGCCCTTCCCTTGTCTAGATCGCCCTTCCCTTGTCTAGATCGCCCTTCCCTTGTCTAGATCGCCCTTCCCTTGTCTAGATCGCCCTTCCCTTGTCTAGATCACCCTTCCCTTAAGATAAGAGGTCAGTTGTTTGTAAAGGTGCAGATATGTAATCCGTGTACTGTGTAACTTTATTTGTAGCTTTTTCTACAAAACTCTGCTGTCATAGAGTACTAAAGACAGAATACTGCTGAGCTCTAACCTACTTTGTTTAACTTTTCAATAAAATATACAAAAGAGAACAAACAAATTTGATAACAGAAGTCAATTGGAAAGTTGTTTAAAATTGCTGCTCTATCTGAATCATCAAATATCAATGAAAATACAGTGACCCTCAAGGCACTAATGAATCTGAGATGTATTCATTCATGGAGAAACAAAGAAAAATAATAAGTTCATAACAGGAGCATCAGAGTGAACATGTCTTACGCGTTTCGGCTGTCAATGCCTTAGTCATAGTTATCCAAATGATAAAAGTTTAATTTTGACTTTACTGTCCCTTTAAGGATAGAGTTTTTTCCCCCAGTTTCCTTACTGAAGTAACATGGGCCTTTTTGTCATTTTTGCTCAGCGTTGTTTTCACCATAACTATCCGCTCTCCTTGTAAATCGCACCCATACATATTATACGCCATGTATTAACCGACAAACAGCCCTTTCCAGTGATACCCTATTTCTGTACATAAAATACATTTCTACTACTGTAGCTAAAGAAACATCTAAATAAATCCATTGTTGTCCTAACTTTAGCAATACCCCATATGTCTAGGTTTACAAATCATTTATAGCAAATATCAGCCAAATACTACAAAGATAAAATGATTGGTTTCATGCTAAAATTTGCTTTCCTTGGTTTGTAAGCTAAATAGTCACCCAATTCAAAACTGCTGCACATATATTTGTAGAATTTAGACACCCCAGGGTATTTACCTAGAGGTGTCTTGATACTTTGTTTAAACCTTTTAAATCCAAGGGCAGAAAATACAATTTATAGCTTAAAAAAACTTAAAAAAAAAAAAAAAAATCTCAATTAACCTCTTGAGTGCTAACGACGGCTCTGAGCCATCACAAATTGTCTCAATCAGGTGCTAACGACGGTATAGAGCCGTCGCTAGCACTCTCCCACTTTGAGGGAGATCTGGAGGCTTCCACCAGATCCTACCCCGGCGATCTGGCCTGTATAATGACAAGCATCTCCCGGGCTTCACGTTTTGTTTCTTGACGTCATGCGCAATGACGTGATGACTTCACCACACAACTTTATTTAAAATTAACAATGTAAAGTATAGGGAAAGGGGGCATGCTGCTTAGAAGCCTCTATCTCAGACATCTAAGCAGCTACAGACCCATCATTGGAAAGGTAATTGCATAACCGTTCCAAAGGTAAAAGTCTGGGGGATCTGAAAAGAAAAAAGTTTTATGTAAAATCATAAAAAAAAAAAATTCAGCTTAGCACCCAGGTGGGAAAGTGCTTAGCACTCAAAGGGTTAATAAAATAAACAAAATAAAATGTAATAAAATATATAGAAACATAGATTTTGAAAGTAGATAAGAAACATAGGTTCAACTATTCTGTCCAATATTTCTTAAAAATATTACCATTATCTAGTACATTAGATACAATAGCCTTATGCTAATGTCAGGCATTAATTAGTACATAGGATAGCTTTATGCTTATCCCGGACATTAATTACTATGTAGGATAGCTTTATGCTTATCCCAGGCATTAATTACTATGTAGGATAGCTTTATGCTTATCCCAGGCATTAATTACTATGTAGGATAGCTTTATGCTGATCCCAGGCATTAATTACTATGTAGGATAGCTTTATGCTGATCCCAGGCATTAATTACTATGTAGCATAGCTTTATGCTTATTCCAGGCATTAATTACTATGTAGGATAGCTTTATGCTTATCCCAGGCATTAATTACTATGTAGGATAGCTTTATGCTGATCCCAGGCATTAATTACTATGTAGGATAGCTTTATGCTGATCCCAGGCATTAATTACTATGTAGCATAGCTTTATGCTGATCCCAGGCATTAATTACTATGTAGGATAGCTTTATGCTGATCCCAGGCATTAATTACTATGTAGGATAGCCTTATGCTTATCCCAGGCATTAATTACTATGTAGGATAGCTTTATGCTGATCCCAGGCATTAATTACTATGTAGAATAGCTTTATGCTGATCCCAGGCATTAATTACTATGTAGAATAGCTTTATGCTTATCCCAGGCATTAATTACTATGTAGCATAGTTTTATACTGATCCCAGGCATTAATTACTATGTAGAATAGCTTTATGCTGATCCCAGGCATTAATTACTATGTAGGATAGCTTTATGCTGATCCCAGGCATTAATTACTATGTAGGATAGCTTTATGCTGATCCCAGGCATTAATTACTATGTAGGATAGCTTTATGCTGATCCCAGGCATTAATTACTATGTAGGATAGCTTTATGCTGATCCCAGGCATTAATTACTATGTAGAATAGCTTTATGCTGATCCCAGGCATTAATTACTATGTAGAATAGCTTTATGCTGATCCCAGGCATTAATTACTATGTAGGATAGCTTTATGCTGATCCCAGGCATTAATTAGTATGTAGGATAGCCTTATGCTTATCCCAGGCATTAATTACTATGTAGGATAGCTTTATGCTGATCCCAGGCATTAATTACAATGTAGAATAGCTTTATGCTGATCCCAGGCATTAATTACTATGTAGGATAGCTTTATGCTGATCCCAGGCATTAATTAGTATGTAGGATAGCCTTATGCTTATCCCAGGCATTAATTACTATGTAGGATAGCTTTATGCTTATCCCAGGCATTAATTACTATGTAGCATAGCTTTATGCTGATCCCAGGCATTAATTACTATGTAGAATAGCTTTATGCTGATCCCAGGCATTAATTACTATGTAGGATAGCTTTATGCTGATCCCAGGCATTAATTACTATGTAGGATAGCTTTATGCTGATCCCAGGCATTAATTACTATGTAGAATAGCTTTATGCTGATCCCAGGCATTAATTACTATGTAGGATAGCCTTATGCTTATCCCAGGCATTAATTACTATGTAGGATAGCCTTATGCTTATCCCAGGCATTAATTACTATATAGGAAAGCTTTATGCTTATCCCAGGCATTAATTACTATGTAGGATAGCTTTATGCTTATCTCAGGCATTAATCAATATGTAGGATAGCTTTATGCTGATCCCAGGCATTAATTAGTATGTAGGATCGCTTAATACTTATCCCAGGCATTAATTAGTATGTAGGATAGCCTTATGCTTATCCCAGGCATTAATTAGTATGTAGGATAGCCTTATGCTTATCCCAGGCATTAATTAGTATGTAGGATAGCCTTATGCTTATCCCAGGCATTAATGAGTATGTAGGATAGCCATATGTTTATCACAAGAATTAATTAGTATGTAGGATAGCCTTATGCTTATCCCAGGCATTGAGTATGTAGGATAGCCATATGTTTATCACAGGCATTAATTACTATGTAGGATAGCCTTATGCTTATCCCAGGCATTAATTAGTATGTAGGATAGCCTTATGCTTAACCCAGGCATTAATGAGTATGTAGGATAGCCTTATACTTATCCCAGACATTAATGAGTATGTAGGATAGCCATATGTTTATCACAGGAATTAATTAGTATGTAGGATAGCCTTATGCTTATCCCAGGCAGTAATTAGTATGTAGGATAGCCTTATGCTTATCCCAGGCATTAATTAGTATGTAGGATAGCCGTATGTTTATCCCAGGCATTAATTAGTATGTAGGGTAGCCTTATGCTTATCCCAGGCATTAGTTAGTACGTAGGATAGCCTTATGCTTATGCTAGGCATTAATTAGTATGTAGGATAGCCTTATGCTTATCCCAGGCATTAATTAGCACGTAGTATAGCCTTATGCTTATCCAAGGCATTTGTACGTAGGATAGCCTTATGTTTATCCCAGACAGTATTTAGTACGTAGGATAGCCTTATTCTTATATCAGGGATTAATTACTACGTAGGATAGCCTTATTCTTATCCCAGGCTTTAATTAGTATGTAGGATAGCCTTATGCTTATCCCAGGCATTTATAAGTATGTAGTATAGCCTCATGATTATCCCAGGCTTTAATTAGTATGTAAGATAGCCTTATGCTTATCTCAGGCATTAATTAGTATGTAGGATAGCTGTATGCTTATCTCAGTCATTAATTAGTATGTAGGATAGTCTTATGCTTATCCCAGGCATTAATTGGTATGTATGATAGCCTTATTCTTATCTCAGGGATTACTACGTAGGGTAGTCTTAATGCTTATCCCAGGCATTAATGATTATGTACGTAGAATAGACTTATGCTTATCACAGACATTAATTAGTATGTAGGATAGCCTTATGCTTATCCCAGGCATTAAATAGTATGTAGGATAGTCGTATACTTATCACAGACATTTTGAGTATGTAGGATAGCCTTATGCTTGTCCCAGGCATTAATTAGTATGTAGGATAGTGTAATGCTTATCCCAGGCATTAATTAGTATGTAGGATAGCCTTATGCTTATCCCAGGCATTAATAAGTATGTATGATAGCCTTATTCTAATCTCAGGGATTACTACGTAGGGTAGTCTTAATGCTTATCCCAGGCATTAATGAGTATGTACGTAGAATAGACTTATGCTTATCACAGACCTTAATTAGTATGTAGGATAGCCTTATGCTTATCCCAGGCATTAGTTAGTACATATGATAGCCTTATACTTATCTCAGGCATTAATTAGTATGTAGGATAGCTTTATGCTTATCCCGGACATTAATTAGTATATAGGATAGCCTTATACTTATCCCAGGCATTAGTTAGTACATATGATAGCCTTATGCTTATCCCATACATTAATTAATTAGTACGTAGGATAGCTTTATGGTTATCCCAGACATTAATCAGTATGTAGGATAGCCTTATGCTTATCCCAGGCAGTAATTAGTATGTAGGATAGCCGTATGTTTATCCTAGGCATTAATTAGTATGTGGGATAGTCTTATGCTTATCTCAGGCATTAGTTTGTATGTGGGATAGTCTTATGCTTATCCAAGGCATTAATTGGTATATAGGATAGCTTTATGCTTATCCCAGACATTAATTACTATGTAGGATAGCCTAATGCTTATCCCAGGCATTAATTAATATGTAGGATAGCCTTATGCTTATCCCAGGCATTAATTTGTATGTAGGATAGCTTTATGCTAATCCCGAACATTAATTAGTACGTAGGATAGCCTTATGTTTATCCCAGACAGTATTTAGTACGTAGGATAGCCTTATTCTTATATCAGGGATTAATTACTACGTAGGATAGCCTTATTCTTATCCCAGGCTTTAATTAGTATATAGGATAGCCTTATGCTTATCCCAGGCATTTATAAGTATGTAGTATAGCCTCATGATTATCCCAGGCTTTAATTAGTATGTAAGATAGCCTTATGCTTATCTCAGGCATTAATTAGTATGTAGGATAGCTGTATGCTTATCCCAGTCATTAATTAGTATGTAGGATAGTCTTATGCTTATCCCAGGCATTAATTGGTATGTATGATAGCCTTATTCTTATCTCAGGGATTACTACGTAGGGTAGTCTTAATGCTTATCCCAGGCATTAATGATTATGTACGTAGAATAGACTTATGCTTATCACAGACATTAATTAGTATGTAGGATAGCCTTATGCTTATCCCAGGCATTAAATAGTATGTAGGATAGTCGTATACTTATCACAGACATTTTGAGTATGTAGGATAGCCTTATGCTTGTCCCAGGCATTAATTAGTATGTAGGATAGTGTAATGCTTATCCCAGGCATTAATTAGTATGTAGGATAGCCTTATGCTTATCCCAGGCATTAATAAGTATGTATGATAGCCTTATTCTAATCTCAGGGATTACTACGTAGGGTAGTCTTAATGCTTATCCCAGGCATTAATGAGTATGTACGTAGAATAGACTTATGCTTATCACAGACCTTAATTAGTATGTAGGATAGCCTTATGCTTATCCCAGGCATTAGTTAGTACATATGATAGCCTTATACTTATCTCAGGCATTAATTAGTATGTAGGATAGCTTTATGCTTATCCCGGACATTAATTAGTATATAGGATAGCCTTATACTTATCCCAGGCATTAGTTAGTACATATGATAGCCTTATGCTTATCCCATACATTAATTAGTACGTAGGATAGCTTTATGGTTATCCCAGACATTAATCAGTATGTAGGATAGCCTTATGCTTATCCCAGGCAGTAATTAGTATGTAGGATAGCCGTATGTTTATCCTAGGCATTAATTAGTATGTGGGATAGTCTTATGCTTATCTCAGGCATTAGTTTGTATGTGGGATAGTCTTATGCTTATCCAAGGCATTAATTGGTATATAGGATAGCTTTATGCTTATCCCAGACATTAATTACTATGTAGGATAGCCTAATGCTTATCCCAGGCATTAATTAATATGTAGGATAGCCTTATGCTTATCCCAGGCATTAATTTGTATGTAGGATAGCTTTATGCTTATCCCGAACATTAGTATGTAGGATAGCCGTATGTTTATCCCAGGTATTAATTAGTATGTAGGGTAGCCGTATGTTTATCCCAGGGATTAATTAGTATGTAGGATAGCCTAATGCTTATCCTAGTCATTAATTTGTATGTAGGATAGCCTTATGTTTATCCCAGGCATTAATTAGTATGTAGGATAGCTTTATGCTTATCCCAGACATTAATTAGTATGTAGGATAGCCGTTTGTTTATCCCAGGTATAAATTAGTTTGTAGGATAGCCTTATGCTTATCCCAGGCATTAATTAGTATATAGGATAGCCGTATGTTTATCCCAGGCATTAATTAGTATATAGGATTGCCTTATGCTTATCTCAGGCATTAATTAGTATGTAGGATAGCCCTATGCTTATCCCAGGCATTAATTAGTATGTAGGATAGCCTTATACTTATCCCAGGCATTAATAAGTATGTAGTATAGCCTTATGCTTATCCCAGACATTAATTAGTATGTAGGATAGCCTTATACTTATTTCAGGCATTAATTAGTATGTAGGATAGCCTTATGCTTATCCCGGACATTAATTACCATGTAGGATAGCTTTATTCTTATCCCAGGCAATAATTACTACGTACAATAGCTTTATGCTGATCCCAGGCATTAATTAGTATGTAGGATAGCCTAATGCTTATCCTAGTCATTAATTAGTATGTAGGATAGCCTTATACTTATCCCAGGCATTAATTAGTATGTAGGATAGCTTTATGCTTATCCCAGACATTAATTAATACCTGGGATAAACATACGGCTATCCTACATACTAATTAGTATGTAGGATAGCCTTATGCTTATCCCAGGCATTAATTAGTATATAGGATTGCCTTATGCGTATCCCAGGCATTAATAAGTATGTAGGATAGCCTTATGCTTATCCCAGGCATTAATTACTATGTAGGATAGCCTTATGCTTATCCCAGGCATTAGTTAGTACGTAGGATAGCCTTATGCTTATCCCAGGAATTATTTAGTATGTAGGATAGCCTTATGCTTATCCCAGGCATTAATAAGTATGTAGGATATCCTTATGCTTATCCCAGACATTAATTAGTATGTAGGGTAGTCTTATGCTTATCCCAGGCATTAATTAGTATGTAGGATAGCCTTATGCTTATCCCAGGCATTAATAAGTATGTAGTATAGACTTATGCTTATCCCAGACATTAATTAGTATGTAGGATAGCCATATATTTATCCTAGGCATTAGTTAGTACATAGGATAGCCTTATACTTATCTCAGGCATTAATTAGTATGTAGGATAGCCTTATGCTTATCTCAGGCATTACTTAGTATGTAGGATAGCCTTATGCTTATCTCAGGCATTACTTAGTATGTAGGATATCCTTATGCTTATCCCAGACATTAATTAGTATGTAAGATAGCCTTATGCTTATTCCAGTCATTAATAAGTATGCAGGGTAGCCTGAGACATAAGTCTCTTATCATTCAGCTGATGCCGCTGACTAAACATAAGTCTCTTATTCAGCTGATGCCGCTGACTAAACATAAGTCTCTTATCATTCAGCTGATGCTGCTGACTAAACATAAGTCTCTTATTCAGCTGAAGCTGCTGACTAAACATAAGTCTCTTATTCAGCTGAAGCTGCTGACTAAACATAAGTCTCTTATTCAGCTGAAGCTGCTGACTAAACATAAGTCTCTTATCATTCAGCTGAAGCTGCTGACTAAACACAAGTCTCTTATCATTCAGCTGATGCTGCTGACTAAACATAAGTCTCTTATCATTCAGCTGATGCTGCTGACTAAACATAAGTCTCTTATTCAGCTGAAGCTGCTGACTAAACATAAGTCTCTTATTCAGCTGAAGCTGCTGACTAAACATAAGTCTCTTATTCAGCTGAAGCTGCTGACTAAACATAAGTCTCTTATCATTCAGCTGAAGCTGCTGACTAAACACAAGTCTCTTATCATTCAGCTGATGCTGCTGACTAAACATAAGTCTCTTATTCAGCTGAAGCTGCTGACTAAACATAAGTCTCTTATCATTCAGCTGAAGCTGCTGACTAAACACAAGTCTCTTATCATTCAGCTGAAGCTGCTGACTAAACATAAGTCTCTTATCATTCAGCTGATGCCGCTGACTAAACATAAGTCTCTTATTCAGCTGATGATGCTGACTAAACATAAGTCTCTTATCATTCAGCTGATGCTGCTGACTAAACATAAGTCTCTTATTCAGCTGATGATGCTGACTAAACATAAGTCTCTTATCATTCAGCTGATGCCGCTGACTAAACATAAGTCTCTTATCATTCAGCTGATGCTGCTGACTAAACATAAGTCTCTTATCATTCAGCTGATGCTGCTGACTAAACATAAGTCTCTTATCAATCAGCTGATGCTGCTGACTAAACATAAGTCTCTTATCATTCAGCTGATGCTGCTGACTAAACATAAGTCTCTTATCATTCAGCTGATGCCGCTGACTAAACATAAGTCTCTCATTCAGCTGATGCCGCTGACTAAACATAAGTCTCTTATCAATCAGCTGATGCTGCTGACTAAACATAAGTCTCTTATCATTCAGCTGATGCCGCTGACTAAACATAAGTCTCTTATCATTCAGCTGATGCCGCTGACTAAACATAAGTCTCTTATTCAGCTGATGCCGCTGACTAAACATAAGTCTCTTATCATTCAGCTGATGCCGCTGACTAAACATAAGTCTCTCATTCAGCTGATGCTGCTGACTAAACATAAGTCTCTTATCATTCAGCTGAAGCTGCTGACTAAACATAAGTCTCTTATCATTCAGCTGATGCTGCTGACTAAACATAAGTCTCTTATCATTCAGCTGATGCTGCTGACTAAACATAAGTCTCTTATCATTCAGCTGATGCTGCTGACTAAACATAAGTCTCTTATCATTCAGCTGATGCTGCTGACTAAACATAAGTCTCTTATTCAGCTGAAGCTGCTGACTAAACATAAATCTCTTATCATTTAGCTGATGCCGCTGACTAAACATAAGTCTCTTATCATTCAGCTGATGCCGCTGACTAAACATAAGTCTCTTATTCAGCTGATGCTGCTGACTAAACATAAGTCTCTTATTCAGCTGATGCTGCTGACTAAACATAAGTCTCTTATCATTCAGCTGATGCCGCTGACTAAACATAAGTCTCTTATTCAGCTGATGCTGCTGACTAAACATAAGTCTCATCATTCAGCTGATGCTGCTGACTAAACATAAGTCTCTTATTCAGCTGATGCTGCTGACTAAACATAAGTCTCTTATTCAGCTGAAGCTGCTGACTAAACATAAGTCTCTTATCATTCAGCTGATGCTGCTGACTAAACATAAGTCTCATCATTCAGCTGATGCCGCTGACTAAACATAAGTCTCATCATTCAGCTGATGCCGCTGACTAAACATAAGTCTCTTATCATTCAGCTGATGCCGCTGACTAAACATAAGTCTCTTATCATTCAGCTGAAGCTGCTGACTAAACATAAGTCTCTTATCATTCAGCTGATGCTGCTGACTAAACATAAGTCTCTTATCATTCAGCTGAAGCTGCTGACTAAACATAAGTCTCTTATCATTCAGCTGATGCTGCTGACTAAACATAAGTCTCTTATCATTCAGCTGATGCTGCTGACTAAACATAAGTCTCTTATCATTCAGCTGATGCTGCTGACTAAACATAAGTCTCTTATCATTCAGCTGATGCTGCTGACTAAACATAAGTCTCTTATCATTCAGCTGATGCTGCTGACTAAACATAAGTCTCTTATTCAGCTGAAGCTGCTGACTAAACATAAATCTCTTATCATTTAGCTGATGCCGCTGACTAAACATAAGTCTCTTATCATTCAGCTGATGCCGCTGACTAAACATAAGTCTCTTATTCAGCTGATGCTGCTGACTAAACATAAGTCTCTTATTCAGCTGATGCTGCTGACTAAACATAAGTCTCTTATCATTCAGCTGATGCCGCTGACTAAACATAAGTCTCTTATTCAGCTGATGCTGCTGACTAAACATAAGTCTCATCATTCAGCTGATGCTGCTGACTAAACATAAGTCTCATCATTCAGCTGATGCTGCTGACTAAACATAAGTCTCTTATTCAGCTGAAGCTGCTGACTAAACATAAGTCTCTTATCATTCAGCTGATGCTGCTGACTAAACATAAGTCTCATCATTCAGCTGATGCCGCTGACTAAACATAAGTCTCATCATTCAGCTGATGCCGCTGACTAAACATAAGTCTCTTATCATTCAGCTGATGCTGCTGACTAAACATAAGTCTCTTATCATTCAGCTGATGCCGCTGACTAAACATAAGTCTCTTATCATTCAGCTGAAGCTGCTGACTAAACATAAGTCTCTTATCATTCAGCTGATGCTGCTGACTAAACATAAGTCTCTTATCATTCAGCTGATGCTGCTGACTAAACATAAGTCTCTTATCATTCAGCTGATGCTGCTGACTAAACATAAGTCTCTTATTCAGCTGATGCTGCTGACTAAACATAAGTCTCTTATCATTCAGCTGATGCTGCTGACTAAACATAAGTCTCTTATCATTCAGCTGATGCTGCTGACTAAACATAAGTCTCTTATTCAGCTGATGCTGCTGACTAAACATAAGTCTCTTATTCAGCTGATGCTGCTGACTAAACATAAGTCTCTTATTCAGCTGATGCTGCTGACTAAACATAAGTCTCTTATCATTCAGCTGATGCTGCTGACTAAACATAAGTCTCTTATCATTCAGCTGAAGCTGCTGACTAAACATAAGTCTCTTATCATTCAGCTGATGCTGCTGACTAAACATAAGTCTCTTATCATTCAGCTGATGCTGCTGACTAAACATAAGTCTCTTATCATTCAGCTGATGCTGCTGACTAAACATAAGTCTCTTATTCAGTTGAAGCTGCTGACTAAACATAAGTCTCTTATCATTCAGCTGATGCTGCTGACTAAACATAAGTCTCTTATTCAGCTGAAGCTGCTGACTAAACATAAGTATCTTATTCAGCTGAAGCTGCTGACTAAACATAAGTCTCTTATTCAGCTGAAGCTGCTGACTAAACATAAGTCTCTTATCATTCAGCTGAAGCTGCTGACTAAACACAAGTCTCTTATCATTCAGCTGATGCTGCTGACTAAACATAAGTCTCTTATCATTCAGCTGATGCTGCTGACTAAACATAAGTCTCTTATCATTCAGCTGAAGCTGCTGACTAAACATAAGTCTCTTATCATTCAGCTGAAGCTGCTGACTAAACACAAGTCTCTTATCATTCAGCTGATGCTGCTGACTAAACATAAGTCTCTTATCATTCAGCTGATGCTGCTGACTAAACATAAGTCTCTTATTCAGCTGAAGCTGCTGACTAAACATAAGTCTCTTATTCAGCTGAAGCTGCTGACTAAACATAAGTCTCTTATTCAGCTGAAGCTGCTGACTAAACATAAGTCTCTTATTCAGCTGAAGCTGCTGACTAAACATAAGTCTCTTATCATTCAGCTGAAGCTGCTGACTAAACACAAGTCTCTTATCATTCAGCTGATGCTGCTGACTAAACATAAGTCTCTTATTCAGCTGAAGCTGCTGACTAAACATAAGTCTCTTATCATTCAGCTGAAGCTGCTGACTAAACACAAGTCTCTTATCATTCAGCTGAAGCTGCTGACTAAACACAAGTCTCTTATCATTCAGCTGAAGCTGCTGACTAAACATAAGTCTCTTATCATTCAGCTGATGCCGCTGACTAAACATAAGTCTCTTATTCAGCTGATGATGCTGACTAAACATAAGTCTCTTATCATTCAGCTGATGCTGCTGACTAAACATAAGTCTCTTATTCAGCTGATGATGCTGACTAAACATAAGTCTCTTATCATTCAGCTGATGCCGCTGACTAAACATAAGTCTCTTATCATTCAGCTGATGCTGCTGACTAAACATAAGTCTCTTATCATTCAGCTGATGCTGCTGACTAAACATAAGTCTCTTATCAATCAGCTGATGCTGACTAAACATAAGTCTCTTATCATTCAGCTGATGCTGCTGACTAAACATAAGTCTCTTATCATTCAGCTGATGCCGCTGACTAAACATAAGTCTCTCATTCAGCTGATGCCGCTGACTAAACATAAGTCTCTTATCAATCAGCTGATGCTGCTGACTAAACATAAGTCTCTTATCATTCAGCTGAAGCTGCTGACTAAACATAAATCTCTTATCATTCAGCTGATGCTGCTGACTAAACATAAGTCTCTCATTCAGCTGATGCTGCTGACTAAACATAAGTCTCTCATTCAGCTGATGCTGCTGACTAAACATAAGTCTCTCATTCAGCTGATGCTGCTGACTAAACATAAGTCTCTTATTCAGCTGATGCTGCTGACTAAACATAAATCTCTTATCATTCAGCTGATGCTGCTGACTAAACATAAGTCTCTTATCATTCAGCTGATGCTGCTGACTAAACATAAGTCTCTTATCATTCAGCTGATGCTGCTGACTAAACATAAGTCTCTTATCATTCAGCTGATGCCGCTGACTAAACATAAGTCTCTTATCATTCAGCTGATGCCGCTGACTAAACATAAGTCTCTTATCATTCAGCTGATGCTGCTGACTAAACATGTCTCTTATCATTCAGCTGAAGCTGCTGACTAAACATAAGTCTCTTATCATTCAGCTGATGCCGCTGACTAAACATAAGTCTCTTATCATTCAGCTGATGCTGCTGACTAAACATAAGTCTCTTATCATTCAGCTGATGCTGCTGACTAAACATAAGTCTCTTATCAATCAGCTGATGCTGCTGACTAAACATAAGTCTCTTATCATTCAGCTGATGCTGCTGACTAAACATAAGTCTCTTATCATTCAGCTGATGCCGCTGACTAAACATAAGTCTCTTATCATTCAGCTGATGCTGCTGACTAAACATAAGTCTCTTATCATTCAGCTGATGCTGCTGACTAAACATAAGTCTCTTATCAATCAGCTGATGCTGCTGACTAAACATAAGTCTCTTATCATTCAGCTGATGCTGCTGACTAAACATAAGTCTCTTATCATTCAGCTGATGCCGCTGACTAAACATAAGTCTCTCATTCAGCTGATGCCGCTGACTAAACATAAGTCTCTTATCAATCAGCTGATGCTGCTGACTAAACATAAGTCTCTTATCATTCAGCTGATGCCGCTGACTAAACATAAGTCTCTTATCATTCAGCTGATGCCGCTGACTAAACATAAGTCTCTTATTCAGCTGATGCCGCTGACTAAACATAAGTCTCTTATCATTCAGCTGATGCCGCTGACTAAACATAAGTCTCTCATTCAGCTGATGCTGATGACTAAACATAAGTCTCTTATCATTCAGCTGATGCTGCTGACTAAACATAAGTCTCTTATCATTCAGCTGATGCTGCTGACTAAACATAAGTCTCTTATTCAGCTGAAGCTGCTGACTAAACATAAATCTCTTATCATTTAGCTGATGCCGCTGACTAAACATAAGTCTCTTATCATTCAGCTGATGCCGCTGACTAAACATAAGTCTCTTATTCAGCTGATGCTGCTGACTAAACATAAGTCTCTTATTCAGCTGATGCTGCTGACTAAACATAAGTCTCTTATCATTCAGCTGATGCCGCTGACTAAACATAAGTCTCTTATTCAGCTGATGCTGCTGACTAAACATAAGTCTCTTATTCAGCTGATGCTGCTGACTAAACATAAGTCTCATCATTCAGCTGATGCTGCTGACTAAACATAAGTCTCTTATTCAGCTGATGCTGCTGACTAAACATAAGTCTCTTATTCAGCTGAAGCTGCTGACTAAACATAAGTCTCTTATCATTCAGCTGATGCTGCTGACTAAACATAAGTCTCATCATTCAGCTGATGCCGCTGACTAAACATAAGTCTCTTATCATTCAGCTGATGCCGCTGACTAAACATAAGTCTCTTATCATTCAGCTGATGCCGCTGACTAAACATAAGTCTCTTATCATTCAGCTGATGCCGCTGACTAAACATTAGTCTCTTATCATTCAGCTGAAGCTGCTGACTAAACATAAGTCTCTTATCATTCAGCTGATGCTGCTGACTAAACATAAGTCTCTTATCATTCAGCTGATGCTGCTGACTAAACATAAGTCTCTTATCATTCAGCTGATGCTGCTGACTAAACATAAGTCTCTTATCATTCAGCTGATGCTGCTGACTAAACATAAGTCTCTTATCATTCAGCTGAAGCTGCTGACTAAACATAAATCTCTTATCATTCAGCTGATGCTGCTGACTAAACATAAGTCTCTCATTCAGCTGATGCTGCTGACTAAACATAAGTCTCTCATTCAGCTGATGCTGCTGACTAAACATAAGTCTCTTATTCAGCTGATGCTGCTGACTAAACATAAATCTCTTATCATTCAGCTGATGCTGCTGACTAAACATAAGTCTCTTATCATTCAGCTGATGCTGCTGACTAAACATAAGTCTCTTATTCAGCTGATGCTGCTGACTAAACATAAGTCTCTTATCATTCAGCTGATGCTGCTGACTAAACATAAGTCTCTTATCATTCAGCTGATGCTGCTGACTAAACATAAGTCTCTTATCATTCAGCTGATGCCGCTGACTAAACATAAGTCTCTTATCATTCAGCTGATGCCGCTGACTAAACATGTCTCTTATCATTCAGCTGAAGCTGCTGACTAAACATAAGTCTCTTATCATTCAGCTGATGCCGCTGACTAAACATAAGTCTCTTATCATTCAGCTGATGCCGCTGACTAAACATAAGTCTCATCATTCAGCTGATGCTGCTGACTAAACATAAGTCTCTTATTCAGCTGATGCTGCTGACTAAACATAAGTCTCTCATTCAGCTGATGCTGCTGACTAAACATAAGTCTCTTATCATTCAGCTGATGCTGCTGACTAAACATAAGTCTCTTATTCAGCTGATGCCGCTGACTAAACATAAGTCTCTTATCATTCAGCTGATGCTGCTGACTAAACATAAGTCTCTTATCATTCAGCTGATGCTGCTGACTAAACATAAGTCTCTTATTCAGCTGAAGCTGCTGACTAAACATAAATCTCTTATCATTCAGCTGATGCTGCTGACTAAACATAAGTCTCTTATCATTCAGCTGATGCTGCTGACTAAACATAAGTCTCTTATTCAGCTGATGCTGCTGACTAAACATAAGTCTCTTATTCAGCTGATGCTGCTGACTAAACATAAGTCTCTTATTCAGCTGATGCTGCTGACTAAACATAAATCTCTTATCATTCAGCTGATGATGCTGACTAAACATAAGTCTCTTATCATTCAGCTGATGCTGCTGACTCAACATAAGTCTCATCATTCAGCTGATGCCTCTGACTAAACATAAGTCTCTTATTCAGCTGATGCTGCTGACTAAACATAAATCTCTTATCATTCAGCTGATGCCGCTGACTAAACATAAGTCTCTTATCATTCAGCTGATGCCGCTGACTAAACATAAGTCTCTCATTCAGCTGATGCTGCTGACTAAACATAAGTCTCTTATCATTCAGCTGATGCCGCTGACTAAACATAAGTCTCTTATTCAGCTGATGCCGCTGACTAAACATAAGTCTCTTATCATTCAGCTGATGCTGCTGACTAAACATAAGTCTCTTATCATTCAGCTGATGCTGCTGACTAAACATAAGTCTCTTATCATTCAGCTGATGCTGCTGACTAAACATAAGTCTCTTATCATTCAGCTGAAGCTGCTGACTAAACATAAGTCTCTTATCATTCAGCTGATGCTGCTGACTAAACATAAGTCTCTTATCATTCAGCTGAAGCTGCTGACTAAACATAAGTCTCTTATTCAGCTGATGCTGCTGACTAAACATAAGTCTCTTATTCAGCTGATGCTGCTGACTAAACATAAGTCTCTTATCATTCAGCTGATGCTGCTGACTAAACATAAGTCTCTTATCATTCAGCTGATGCTGCTGACTAAACATAAGTCTCTTATCATTCAGCTGATGCCGCTGACTAAACATAAGTCTCTTATTCAGCTGATGCTGCTGACTAAACATAAGTCTCTTATCATTCAGCTGATGCTGCTGACTAAACATAAGTCTCTTATCATTCAGCTGATGCTGCTGACTAAACATAAGTCTTATCATTCAGCTGATGCTGCTGACTAAACATGTCTCTTATCATTCAGCTGATGCCGCTGACTAAACATAAGTCTCTTATTCAGCTGATGCTGCTGACTAAACATAAGTCAATTATCATTCAGCTGATGCTGCTGACTAAACATAAGTCTCTTATCATTCAGCTGATGCTGCTGACTAAACATAAGTCTCTTATTCAGCTGATGCTGCTGACTAAACATAAGTCTCTTATTCAGCTGATGCTGCTGACTAAACATAAGTCTCTTATTATTTAGCCAACACCGCTGACTAAAGGGAACTGTTTCTTATCCGTAACCAGAAAAGAGCAACAATCGAAATAAAAACTTTCATGAATCAGATGTAACTTTAAGAGACTTTTCACTTTACTTTTTATCAAATGCACTTTGTTCTCTTGATATCGTTTTGTTGGGAAGCATATGTAGGTAGGCTCAGGAGCAGCAATGCATAACTGGGAGCTAGCTGCAGAGTGGTTGCTACACACAGATGCTTCTTGTCATTGGCTCATCAGAGGTCTATAGCAGAAATACACTACTGGGAGCTAGCTGCGCACATAAGGTGAGCCAATGACAAGACATATGTGCAGCTACCAATCATGAGCTAGCTCCCAGTAGTGCATTGGTGCTCCTGCACCTACCTCCTCTCCTGTACTCTGTTCTATCCTTGTTCCCTCCTCTCCTGCACTCTGTTCTATCCTTGTTCCCTCCTCTCCTGCACTCTGTTCTATCCTTGTTCCCTCCTCTCCTGTACTCTGTTCTATCCTTGTTCCCTCCTCTCCTGTACTCTGTTCTATCCTTGTTCCCTCCTCCCTTATCGCCTGTAGTCTGTTCTATCCTTGTTCCCTCCTCTCCTGTACTCTGTTCTATCCTTGTTCCCTCCTCTCCTGTACTCTGTTCTATCCTTGTTCCCTCCTCGCCTGTACTCTGTTCTATCCTTGTTCCCTCCTCGCCTGTACTCTGTTCTATCCTTGTTCCCTCCTCGCCTGTACTCTGTTCTATCCTTGTTCCCCCCTCTCCTGTACTCTGTTCTATCCTTGTTCCCCCCTCTCCTGTACTCTGTCCTATCCTTGTTCCCTCCTCTCCTGTACTCTGTTCTATCCTTGTTCCCTCCTCGCCTGTACTCTGTTCTATCCTTGTTCCCTCCTCGCCTGTACTCTGTTCTATCCTTGTTCCCTCCTCGCCTGTACTCTGTTCTATCCTTGTTCCCCCCTCGCCTGTACTCTGTTCTATCCTTGTTCCCCCCTCTCCTGCACTCTGTTCTATCCTTGTTCCCCCCTCTCCTGTACTCTGTCCTATCCTTGTTCCCTCCTCACCTGTACTCTGTTCTATCCTTGTTCCCTCCTCTCCTGTACTCTGTTCTATCCTTGTTCCCTCCTCGCCTGTACTCTGTTCTATCCTTGTTCCCTCCTCGCCTGTACTCTGTTCTATCCTTGTTCCCTCCTCGCCTGTACTCTGTTCTATCCTTGTTCCCCCCTCTCCTGTACTCTGTCCTATCCTTGTTCCCTCCTCTCCTGTACTCTGTTCTATCCTTGTTCCCTCCTCCCTTATCGCCTGTACTCTGTTCTATCCTTGTTCCCTCCTCACCTGTACTCTGTTCTATCCTTGTTCCCTCCTCGCCTGCACTCTGTTCTATCCTTGTTCCCTCCTCTCCTGCACTCTGTTCTATCCTTGTTCCCTCCTCGCCTGCACTCTGTTCTATCCTTGTTCCCTCCTCGCCTGCACTCTGTTCTATCCTTGTTCCCTCCTCGCCTGCACTCTGTTCTATCCTTGTTCCCTCCTCGCCTGCACTCTGTTCTATCCTTGTTCCCTCCTCGCCTGCACTCTGTTCTATCCTTGTTCCCTCCTCGCCTGTACTCTGTTCTATCCTTGTTCCCTCCTCGCCTGTACTCTGTTCTATCCTTGTTCCCTGCTCTCCTGTACTCTGTTCTATCCTTGTTCCCTCCTCGCCTGCACTCTGTTCTATCCTTGTTCCCTCCTCGCCTGCACTCTGTTCTATCCTTGTTCCCTCCTCGCCTGTACTCTGTTCTATCCTTGTTCCCTCCTCTCCTGTACTCTGTTCTATCCTTGTTCCCCCCTCTCCTGTACTCTGTTCTATCCTTGTTCCCTCCTCTCCTGTACTCTGTCCTATCCTTGTTCCCTCCTCGCCTGTACTCTGTTCTATCCTTGTTCCCTCCTCTCCTGCACTCTGTTCTATCCTTGTTCCCTCCTCACCTGTACTCTGTTCTATCCTTGTTCCCTCCTCTCCTGCACTCTGTTCTATTCTTGTTCCCTCCTCACCTGTACTCTGTCCTATCCTTGTTCCCTCCTCTCCTGCACTCTGTTCTATCCTTGTTCCCTCCTCGCCTGCACTCTGTTCTATCCTTGTTCCCTCCTCGCCTGTACTCTGTTCTATCCTTGTTCTCTCCTCTCCTGCACTCTGTTCTATCCTTGTTCCCTCCTCGCCTGCACTCTGTTCTATCCTTGTTCCCTCCTCGCCTGTACTCTGTTCTATCCTTGTTCCCTCCTCTCCTGCACTCTGTTCTATCCTTGTTCCCTCCTCGCCTGCACTCTGTTCTATCCTTGTTCCCTCCTCGCCTGTACTCTGTTCTATCCTTGTTCCCTCCTCGCCTGTACTCTGTTCTATCCTTGTTCCCTCCTCGCCTGTACTCTGTTCTATCCTTGTTCCCCCCTCTCCTGTACTCTGTCCTATCCTTGTTCCCTCCTCTCCTGTACTCTGTTCTATCCTTGTTCCCTCCTCCCTTATCGCCTGTACTCTGTTCTATCCTTGTTCCCTCCTCACCTGTACTCTGTTCTATCCTTGTTCCCTCCTCGCCTGCACTCTGTTCTATCCTTGTTCCCTCCTCTCCTGCACTCTGTTCTATCCTTGTTCCCTCCTCGCCTGTACTCTGTTCTATCCTTGTTCCCTCCTCGCCTGCACTCTGTTCTATCCTTGTTCCCTCCTCGCCTGCACTCTGTTCTATCCTTGTTCCCTCCTCGCCTGTACTCTGTTCTATCCTTGTTCCCTCCTCGCCTGTACTCTGTTCTATCCTTGTTCCCTCCTCGCCTGTACTCTGTTCTATCCTTGTTCCCTCCTCGCCTGTACTCTGTTCTATCCTTGTTCCCCCCTCTCCTGTACTCTGTCCTATCCTTGTTCCCTCCTCTCCTGTACTCTGTTCTATCCTTGTTCCCTCCTCCCTTATCGCCTGTACTCTGTTCTATCCTTGTTCCCTCCTCACCTGTACTCTGTTCTATCCTTGTTCCCTCCTCGCCTGCACTCTGTTCTATCCTTGTTCCCTCCTCTCCTGCACTCTGTTCTATCCTTGTTCCCTCCTCGCCTGTACTCTGTTCTATCCTTGTTCCCTCCTCACCTGCACTCTGTTCTATCCTTGTTCCCTCCTCGCCTGCACTCTGTTCTATCCTTGTTCCCTCCTCGCCTGCACTCTGTTCTATCCTTGTTCCCTCCTCGCCTGCACTCTGTTCTATCCTTGTTCCCTCCTCGCCTGCACTCTGTTCTATCCTTGTTCCCTCCTCGACTGTACTCTGTCCTATCCTTGTTCCCCCTTCGCCTGTACTCTGTTCTATCGTTGTTCCCTCCTCGTCTGTACTCTGTCCTATCCTTGTTCCCTCCTCTCCTGCACTCTGTTCTATCCTTGTTCCCCCCTCGCCTGTACTCTGTTCTATCCTTGTTCCCTCCTCGCCTGCACTCTGTTCTATCCTTGTTCCCTCCTCGCCTGCACTCTGTTCTATCCTTGTTCCCTCCTCGCCTGTACTCTGTTCTATCCTTGTTCCCTCCTCGCCTGTACTCTGTTCTATCCTTGTTCCCTCCTCTCCTGTACTCTGTTCTATCCTTGTTCCCCCCTCTCCTGTACTCTGTTCTATCCTTGTTCCCTCCTCTCCTGTACTCTGTCCTATCCTTGTTCCCTCCTCCCTTATCGCCTGTAGTCTGTTCTATCCTTGTTCCCTCCTCTCCTGCACTCTTTTCTATCCTTGTTCCCTCCTCACCTGTACTCTGTTCTATCCTTGTTCCCTCCTCTCCTGCACTCTGTTCTATTCTTGTTCCCTCCTCACCTGTACTCTGTTCTATCCTTGTTCTCTCCTCTCCTGTACTCTGTCCTATCCTTGTTCCCTCCTCTCCTGCACTCTGTTCTATCCTTGTTCCCTCCTCGCCTGCACTCTGTTCTATCCTTGTTCCCTCCTCGACTGCACTCTGTTTTATCCTTGTTCCCTCCTCCCTTATCGCCTGTAGTCTGTTCTATCCTTGTTCCCTCCTCTCCTGCACTCTGTTCTATCCTTGTTCCCTCCTCGCCTGCACTCTGTTCTATCCTTGTTCCCTCCTCTCCTGTACTCTGTTCTATCCTTGTTCCCTCCTCCCTTATCGCCTGTAGTCTGTTCTATCCTTGTTCCCTCCTCTCCTGCACTCTGTTCTATCCTTGTTCCCTTATCGCCTGCACTCTGTTCTATCCTTGTTCCCTCCTCCCTTATCGCCTGTAGTCTGTTCTATCCTTGTTCCCTCCTCTCCTGTACTCTGTTCTATCCTTGTTCCCTCCTCCCTTATCGCCTGTAGTCTGTTCTATCCTTGTTCCCTCCTCTCCTGTACTCTGTTCTATCCTTGTTCCCTCCTCCCTTATCGCCTGTACTCTGTTCTATCCTTGTTCCCTCCTCCCTTATCGCCTGTAGTCTGTTCTATCCTTGTTCCCTCCTCTCCTGCACTCTGTTCTATCCTTGTTCCCTCCTCTCCTGCACTCTGTTCTATCCTTGTTCCTTCCTCTCCTGCACTCTGTTCTATCCTTGTTCCCTCCTCACCTGTACTCTGTTCTATCCTTGTTCCCTCCTCTCCTGCACTCTGTTCTATTCTTGTTCCCTCCTCACCTGTACTCTGTTCTATCCTTGTTCCCTCCTCTCCTGTACTCTGTCCTATCCTTGTTCCCTCCTCTCCTGCACTCTGTTCTATCCTTGTTCCCTCCTCGCCTGCACTCTGTTCTATCCTTGTTCCCTCCTCGCCTGTACTCTGTTCTATCCTTGTTCCCCCCTCTCCTGTACTCTGTTCTATCCTTGTTCCCCCCTCACCTGTACTCTGTTCTATCCTTGTTCCCTCCTCCCTTATCGCCTGCACTCTGTTCTATCCTTGTTCCCTTATCGCCTGCACTCTGTTCTATCCTTGTTCCCTTATCGCCTGCACTCTGTTCTATCCTTGTTCCCTCCTCCCTTATCGCCTGTAGTCTGTTCTATCCTTGTTCCCTCCTCGCCTGCACTCTGTTCTATCCTTGTTCCCTCCTCGCCTGCACTCTGTTCTATCCTTGTTCCCTCCTCGACTGTACTCTGTCCTATCCTTGTTCCCCCTTCGCCTGTACTCTGTTCTATCGTTGTTCCCTCCTCGTCTGTACTCTGTCCTATCCTTGTTCCCTCCTCTCCTGTACTCTGTTCTATCCTTGTTCCCTCCTCGCCTGTACTCTGTTCTATCCTTGTTCCCTCCTCGCCTGTACTCTGTTCTATCCTTGTTCCCTCCTCGCCTGTACTCTGTTCTATCCTTGTTCCTTCCTCTCCTGTACTCTGTTCTATCCTTGTTCCCTCCTCTCCTGTACTCTGTTCTATCCTTGTTCCCTCCTCTCCTGTACTCTGTTCTATCCTTGTTCCCTCCTCTCCTGCACTCTGTTCTATCCTTGTTCCCTCCTCTCCTGTACTCTGTTGTATCCTTGTTCCCTCCTCGCCTGTACTCTGTTCTATCCTTGTTCGCTCCTCGCCTGTACTCTGTTCTATCCTTGTTCGCTCCTCGCCTTTACTCTGTTCTATCCTTGTTCGCTCCTCTCCTGCACTCTGTTCTATCCTTGTTCCCTCCTCTCCTGTACTCTGTTCTATCCTTGTTCCCTCCTCTCCTGTACTCTGTTCTATCCTTGTTCCCTCCTCTCCTGCACTCTGTTCTATCCTTGTTCCCTCCTCTCCTGCACCCTGTTCTATCCTTGTTCCCCCCTCTCCTGTACTCTGTTCTATCCTTGTTCCCTCCTCTCCTGTACTCTGTTCTATCCTTGTTCCCTCCTCTCCTGTACTCTGTTCTATCCTTGTTCCCCCCTCACCTGTATTCTGTTCTATCCTTGTTCCCTCCTCCCTTATCGCCTGTAGTCTGTTCTATCCTTGTTCCCTCCTCTCCTGTACTCTGTTCTATCCTTGTTCCCTCCTCCCTTATCGCCTGTAGTCTGTTCTATCCTTGTTCCCTCCTCTCCTGTACTCTGTTCTATCCTTGTTCCCTCCTCCCTTATCGCCTGTACTCTGTTCTATCCTTGTTCCCTCCTCTCCTGTACTCTGTTCTATCCTTGTTCCCTCCTCCCTTATCGCCTGTAGTCTGTTCTATCCTTGTTCCCTCCTCTCCTGCACTCTGTTCTATCCTTGTTCCCTTATCGCCTGTAGTCTGTTCTATCCTTGTTCCCTCCTCCCTTATCGCCTGTAGTCTGTTCTATCCTTGTTCCCTCCTCTCCTGTACTCTGTTCTATCCTTGTTCCCTCCTCCCTTATCGCCTGTAGTCTGTTCTATCCTTGTTCCCTCCTCTCCTGCACTCTGTTCTATCCTTGTTCCTTCCTCTCCTGTACTCTGTTCTATCCTTGTTCCCTCCTCTCCTGTACTCTGTTCTATCCTTGTTCCCTCCTCTCCTGTACTCTGTTCTATCCTTGTTCCCTCCTCTCCTGCACTCTGTTCTATCCTTGTTCCCTCCTCTCCTGTACTCTGTTGTATCCTTGTTCCCTCCTCGCCTGTACTCTGTTCTATCCTTGTTCGCTCCTCGCCTGTACTCTGTTCTATCCTTGTTCGCTCCTCTCCTGCACTCTGTTCTATCCTTGTTCCCTCCTCTCCTGTACTCTGTTCTATCCTTGTTCCCTCCTCTCCTGCACTCTGTTCTATCCTTGTTCCCTCCTCTCCTGTACTCTGTTGTATCCTTGTTCCCTCCTCGCCTGTACTCTGTTCTATCCTTGTTCGCTCCTCGCCTTTACTCTGTTCTATCCTTGTTCGCTCCTCTCCTGCACTCTGTTCTATCCTTGTTCCCCCCTCACCTGTACTCTGTTCTATCCTTGTTCCCTCCTCCCTTATCGCCTGTAGTCTGTTCTATCCTTGTTCCCTCCTCTCCTGTACTCTGTTCTATCCTTGTTCCCTCCTCCCTTATCGCCTGTACTCTGTTCTATCCTTGTTCCCTCCTCTCCTGTACTCTGTTCTATCCTTGTTCCCTCCTCCCTTATCGCCTGTAGTCTGTTCTATCCTTGTTCCCTCCTCTCCTGTACTCTGTTCTATCCTTGTTCCCTCCTCGCCTGTACTCTGTTCTATCCTTGTTCCCTCCTCTCCTGTACTCTGTTCTATCCTTGTTCCCTCCTCCCTTATCGCCTGTAGTCTGTTCTATCCTTGTTCCCTCCTCTCCTTCACTCTGTTCTATCCTTGTTCCCTTATCGCCTGCACTCTGTTCTATCCTTGTTCCCTCCTCCCTTATCGCCTGTAGTCTGTTCTATCCTTGTTCCCTCCTCTCCTGTACTCTGTTCTATCCTTGTTCCCTCCTCCCTTATCGCCTGTACTCTGTTCTATCCTTGTTCCCTCCTCTCCTGCACTCTGTTCTATCCTTGTTCCCTCCTCACCTGTGCTCTGTTCTATTCTTGTTCCCTCCTCTCCTGCACTCTGTTCTATTCTTGTTCCCTCCTCACCTGTACTCTGTTCTATCCTTGTTCCCTCCTCTCCTGTACTCTGTCCTATCCTTGTTCCCTCCTCTCCTGCACTCTGTTCTATCCTTGTTCCCTCCTCGCCTGCACTCTGTTCTATCCTTGTTCCCTCCTCGCCTGTACTCTGTTCTATCCTTGTTCCCCCCCTCTCCTGTACTCTGTTCTATCCTTGTTCCCCCCTCTCCTGTACTCTGTTCTATCCTTGTTCCCTCCTCTCCTGTACTCTGTTCTATCCTTGTTCCCCCCTCACCTGTACTCTGTTCTATCCTTGTTCCCTCCTCCCTTATCGCCTGCACTCTGTTCTATCCTTGTTCCCTTATCGCCTGCACTCTGTTCTATCCTTGTTCCCTCCTCCCTTATCGCCTGTAGTCTGTTCTATCCTTGTTCCCTCCTCGCCTGCACTCTGTTCTATCCTTGTTCCCTCCTCGCCTGCACTCTGTTCTATCCTTGTTCCCTCCTCGACTGTACTCTGTCCTATCCTTGTTCCCCCTTCGCCTGTACTCTGTTCTATCGTTGTTCCCTCCTCGTCTGTACTCTGTCCTATCCTTGTTCCCTCCTCTCCTGTACTCTGTTCTATCCTTGTTCCCTCCTCGCCTGTACTCTGTTCTATCCTTGTTCCCTCCTCGCCTGTACTCTGTTCTATCCTTGTTCCCTCCTCGCCTGTACTCTGTTCTATCCTTGTTCCTTCCTCTCCTGTACTCTGTTCTATCCTTGTTCCCTCCTCGCCTGCACTCTGTTCTATCCTTGTTCCCTCCTCTCCTGTACTCTGTTCTATCCTTGTTCCCTCCTCTCCTGCACTCTGTTCTATCCTTGTTCCCTCCTCTCCTGCACTCTGTTCTATCCTTGTTCCCTCCTCTCCTGTACTCTGTTGTATCCTTGTTCCCTCCTCGCCTGTACTCTGTTCTATCCTTGTTCGCTCCTCGCCTTTACTCTGTTCTATCCTTGTTCGCTCCTCTCCTGCACTCTGTTCTATCCTTGTTCCCTCCTCTCCTGCACTCTGTTCTATCCTTGTTCCCTCCTCTCCTGTACTCTGTTCTATCCTTGTTCCCTGCTCTCCTGTACTCTGTTCTATCCTTGTTCCCTCCTCTCCTGCACTCTGTTCTATCCTTGTTCGCTCCTCTCCTGCACTCTGTTCTATCCTTGTTCCCTCCTCTCCTGTACTCTGTTCTATCCTTGTTCCCTCCTCTCCTGCACTCTGTTCTATCCTTGTTCCCTCCTCTCCTGTACTCTGTTCTATCCTTGTTCCCTGCTCTCCTGTACTCTGTTCTATCCTTGTTCCCTCCTCTCCTGCACTCTGTTCTATCCTTGTTCCCTCCTCTCCTGTACTCTGTTCTATCCTTGTTCCCTCCTCTCCTGTACTCTGTTCTATCCTTGTTCCCTCCTCCCTTATCGCCTGTAGTCTGTTCTATCCTTGTTCCCTCCTCTCCTGTACTCTGTTCTATCCTTGTTCCCTCCTCCCTTATCGCCTGTACTCTGTTCTATCCTTGTTCCCTCCTCTCCTGCACTCTGTTCTATTCTTGTTCCCTCCTCACCTGTACTCTGTTCTATCCTTGTTCCCTCCTCTCCTGTACTCTGTCCTATCCTTGTTCCCTCCTCGCCTGCACTCTGTTCTATCCTTGTTCCCTCCTCGCCTGCACTCTGTTCTATCCTTGTTCCCTCCTCGCCTGCACTCTGTTCTATCCTTGTACCCTCCTCGCCTGTACTCTGTTCTATCCTTGTTCCCTCCTCGCCTGTACTCTGTTCTATCCTTGTTCTCTCCTCGCCTGCACTCTGTTCTATCCTTGTTCCCTCCTCGCCTGCACTCTGTTCTATCCTTGTTCCCTCCTCTCCTGCACTCTGTTCTATCCTTTTTCCCTCCTCGCCTACACTCTGTTCTATCCTTTTTCCCTCCTCGCCTGCACTCTGTTCTATCCTTGTTCCCTCCTCGCCTGCACTCTGTTCTATCCTTGTTCCCTCCTCGCCTGTACTCTGTTCTATCCTTGTTCTCTCCTCTCCTGCACTCTGTTCTATCCTTGTTCCCTCCTCGCCTGTACTCTGTTCTATCCTTGTTCCCTCCTCTCCTGTACTCTGTTCTATCCTTGTTCCCTCCTCGCCTGTACTCTGTTCTATCCTTGTTCCCCCCCCTCTCCTGTACTCTGTTCTATCCTTGTTCCCCCCTCACCTGTACTCTGTTCTATCCTTGTTCCCCCCTCACCTGTACTCTGTTCTATCCTTGTTCCCCCCTCACCTGTACTCTGTTCTATCCTTGTTCCCCCCTCACCTGTACTCTGTTCTATCCTTGTTCCCCCCTCACCTGTACTCTGTTCTATCCTTGTTCCCCCCTCACCTGTACTCTGTTCTATCCTTGTTCCCTCCTCTCCTGCACTCTGTTCTATCTTTGTTCCCTCCTCGCCTGTACTCTGTTCTATCCTTGTTCCCTTATCGCCTGCACTCTGTTCTATCCTTGTTCCCTCCTCCCTTATCGCCTGTAGTCTGTCCTATCCTTGTTCCCTCCTCTCCTGTACTCTGTTCTATCCTTGTTCCCTCCTCCCTTATCGCCTGTACTCTGTTCTATCCTTGTTCCCTCCTCTCCTGTACTCTGTTCTATCCTTGTTCCCTCCTCCCTTATCGCCTGTAGTCTGTTCTATCCTTGTTCCCTCCTCTCCTGCACTCTGTTCTATCCTTGTTCCCTCCTCACCTGTACTCTGTTCTATCCTTGTTCCCTCCTCACCTGTACTCTGTTCTATCCTTGTTCCCTCCTCTCCTGCACTCTGTTCTATTATTGTTCCCTCCTCACCTGTACTCTGTTCTATCCTTGTTCCCTCCTCTCCTGTACTCTGTCCTATCCTTGTTCCCTCCTCTCCTGCACTCTGTTCTATCCTTGTTCCCTCCTCGCCTGCACTCTGTTCTATCCTTGTTCCCTCCTCGCCTGCACTCTGTTCTATCCTTGTTCCCTCCTCGCCTGTACTCTGTTCTATCCTTGTTCCCTCCTCTCCTGTACTCTGTTCTATCCTTGTTCCCTCCTCGCCTGTACTCTGTTCTATCCTTGTTCCCCCCCGTCTCCTGTACTCTGTTCTATCCTTGTTCCCCCCTCTCCTGTACTCTGTTCTATCCTTGTTCCCCCCTCTCCTGTACTCTGTTCTATCCTTGTTCCCTCCTCTCCTGTACTCTGTTCTATCCTTGTTCCCCCCTCACCTGTACTCTGTTCTATCCTTGTTCCCTCCTCTCCTGTACTCTGTTCTATCCTTGTTCCCTCCTCACCTGTACTCTGTTCTATCCTTGTTCCCTCCTCTCCTGTACTCTGTTCTATCGTTGTTCCCTTATCGCCTGCACTCTGTTCTATCCTTGTTCCCTCCTCCCTTATCGCCTGTAGTCTGTTCTATCCTTGTTCCCTCCTCTCCTGCACTCTGTTCTATCCTTGTTCCCTCCTCACCTGTACTCTGTTCTATCCTTGTTCCCTCCTCTCCTGTACTCTGTTCTATCCTTGTTCCCCCCTCACCTGCACTCTGTTCTATCCTTGTTCCCTCCTCCCTTATCGCCTGTAGTCTGTTCTATCCTTGTTCCCTCCTCTCCTGCACTCTGTTCTATCCTTGTTCCCTCCTCACCTGTACTCTGTTCTATCCTTGTTCCCTCCTCTCCTGTACTCTGTTCTATCCTTGTTCCCTCCTCCCTTATCGCCTGTACTCTGTTCTATCCTTGTTCCCTCCTCTCCTGTACTCTGTTCTATCCTTGTTCCCTCCTCCCTTATCGCCTGTAGTCTGTTCTATCCTTGTTCCCTCCTCTCCTGCACTCTGTTCTATCCTTGTTCCCTCCTCACCTGTACTCTGTTCTATCCTTGTTCCCTCCTCACCTGTACTCTGTTCTATCCTTGTTCCCTCCTCTCCTGCACTCTGTTCTATTATTGTTCCCTCCTCACCTGTACTCTGTTCTATCCTTGTTCCCTCCTCTCCTGTACTCTGTCCTATCCTTGTTCCCTCCTCGCCTGCACTCTGTTCTATCCTTGTTCCCTCCTCGCCTGCACTCTGTTCTATCCTTGTTCCCTCCTCGCCTGCACTCTGTTCTATCCTTGTTCCCTCCTCGCCTGTACTCTGTTCTATCCATGTTCCCTCCTCTCCTGTACTCTGTTCTATCCTTGTTCCCTCCTCGCCTGTACTCTGTTCTATCCTTGTTCCCCCCCGTCTCCTGTACTCTGTTCTATCCTTGTTCCCCCCTCTCCTGTACTCTGTTCTATCCTTGTTCCCCCCTCTCCTGTACTCTGTTCTATCCTTGTTCCCTCCTCTCCTGTACTCTGTTCTATCCTTGTTCCCCCCTCACCTGTACTCTGTTCTATCCTTGTTCCCTCCTCTCCTGTACTCTGTTCTATCCTTGTTCCCTCCTCCCTTATCGCCTGTAGTCTGTTCTATCCTTGTTCCCTCCTCTCCTGCACTCTGTTCTATCCTTGTTCCCTCCTCACCTGTACTCTGTTCTATCCTTGTTCCCTCCTCTCCTGTACTCTGTTCTATCCTTGTTCCCCCCTCACCTGCACTCTGTTCTATCCTTGTTCCCTCCTCCCTTATCGCCTGTAGTCTGTTCTATCCTTGTTCCCTCCTCCCTTATCGCCTGTAGTCTGTTCTATCCTTGTTCCCTCCTCCCTTATCGCCTGTAGTCTGTTCTATCCTTGTTCCCTCCTCCCTTATCGCCTGTAGTCTGTTCTATCCTTGTTCCCTCCTCCCTTATCGCCTGTAGTCTGTTCTATCCTTGTTCCCCCCTCACCTGCACTCTGTTCTATCCTTGTTCCCTCCTCCCTTATCGCCTGTAGTCTGTTCTATCCTTGTTCCCTCCTCTCCTGCACTCTGTTCTATCCTTGTTCCCTCCTCTCCTGTACTCTGTTCTATCCTTGTTCCCTCCTCCCTTATCGCCTGTAGTCTGTTCTATCCTTGTTCCCTCCTCTCCTGCACTCTGTTCTATTCTTGTTCCCTCCTCACCTGTACTCTGTTCTATTCTTGTTCCCTCCTCACCTGTACTCTGTTCTATCCTTGTTCCCTCCTCTCCTGTACTCTGTCCTATCCTTGTTCCCTCCTCACCTGTACTCTGTTCTATCCTTGTTCCCTCCTCCCTTATCGCCTGTAGTCTGTTCTATCCTTGTTCCCTCCTCTCCTGCACTCTGTTCTATCCTTGTTCCCTCCTCGCCTGTACTCTTTTCTATCCTTGTTCCCTCCTCGTCTGTACTCTGTTCTATCCTTGTTCCTCCCTCACCTGTACTCTGTTCTATCCTTGTTCCCCCCTCTCCTGCACTCTGTTCTATCCTTGTTCCCTCCTCACCTGTACTCTGTCCTATCCTTGTTCCCTCCTCACCTGTACTCTGTTCTATCCTTGTTCCCTCCTCTCCTGCACTCTGTTCTATCCTTGTTCCCTCCTCGCCTGCACTCTGTTCTATCCTTGTTCCCTCCTCGCCTGCACTCTGTTCTATCCTTGTTCCCTCCTCGCCTGCACTCTGTTCTATCCTTGTTCCCTCCTCGCCTGTACTCTGTTCTATCCTTGTTCCCTGCTCTCCTGCACTCTGTTCTATCCTTGTTCCCCCCTCTCCTGTACTCTGTTCTATCCTTGTTCCCTCCTCGCCTGCACTCTGTTCTATCCTTGTTCCCTCCTCGCCTGCACTCTGTTCTATCCTTGTTCCCTCCTCGCCTGCACTCTGTTCTATCCTTGTTCCCTCCTCTCCTGCACTCTGTTCTATCCTTGTTCCCTCCTCGACTGTACTCTGTCCTATCCTTGTTCCCCCTTCGCCTGTACTCTGTTCTATCGTTGTTCCCTCCTCGTCTGTACTCTGTCCTATCCTTGTTCCCTCCTCTCCTGTACTCTGTTCTATCCTTGTTCCCTCCTCGCCTGTACTCTGTTCTATCCTTGTTCCCTCCTCGCCTGTACTCTGTTCTATCCTTGTTCCCTCCTCGCCTGTACTCTGTTCTATCCTTGTTCCTTCCTCTCCTGTACTCTGTTCTATCCTTGTTCCCTCCTCTCCTGTACTCTGTTCTATCCTTGTTCCCTCCTCTCCTGCACTCTGTTCTATCCTTGTTCCCTCCTCTCCTGTACTCTGTTGTATCCTTGTTCCCTCCTCTCCTGTACTCTGTTCTATCCTTGTTCCCTCCTCTCCTGTACTCTGTTCTATCCTTGTTCCCTCCTCTCCTGCACTCTGTTCTATCCTTGTTCCCCCCCCTCTCCTGTACTCTGTTCTATCCTTGTTCCCCCCTCTCCTGTACTCTGTTCTATCCTTGTTCCCTCCTCACCTGTACTCTGTCCTATCCTTGTTCCCTCCTCACCTGTACTCTGTTCTATCCTTGTTCCCTCCTCTCCTGTACTCTGTTCTATCCTTGTTCCCTCCTCACCTGTACTCTGTTCTATCCTTGTTCCCCCCTCTCCTGTACTCTGTTCTATCCTTGTTCCCCCCTCTCCTGTACTCTGTCCTATCCTTGTTCCCTCCTCACCTGTACTCTGTTCTATCCTTGTTCCCTCCTCACCTGTACTCTGTTCTATCCTTGTTCCCTCCTCACCTGTACTCTGTTCTATCCTTGTTCCCTCCTCACCTGTACTCTGTTCTATCCTTGTTCCCTGCTCTCCTGCACTCTGTTCTATCCTTGTTCCCTCCTCTCCTGTACTCTGTTCTATCCTTGTTCCCTCCTCTCCTGTACTCTGTTCTATCGTTGTTCCCTTATCGCCTGCACTCTGTTCTATCCTTGTTCCCTCCTCTCCTGTACTCTGTTCTATCCTTGTTCCCTCCTCTCCTGTACTCTGTTCTATCCTTGTTCCCCCCTCTCCTGCACTCTGTTCTATCCTTGTTCCCTCCTCACCTGTACTCTGTCCTATCCTTGTTCCCTCCTCACCTGTACTCTGTTCTATCCTTGTTCCCTCCTCTCCTGTACTCTGTTCTATCCTTGTTCCCTGCTCTCCTGCACTCTGTTCTATCCTTGTTCCCTCCTCTCCTGCACTCTGTTCTATCCTTGTTCCCTCCTCTCCTGTACTCTGTTCTATCCTTGTTCCCTCCTCACCTGTACTCTGTTCTATCCTTGTTCCTTCCTCACCTGTAATCTGTTCTATCCTTGTTCCCTCCTCTCCTGCACTCTGTTCTATCCTTGTTCCTTCCTCTCCTGTACTCTGTTCTATCCTTGTTCCCTCCTCGCCTGCACTCTGTTCTATCCTTGTTCGCTCCTCGCCTGTTCGCTGTTCTATCCTTGTTCCCCCTTCGCCTGTACTCTGTTCTATCCTTGTTCGCTCCTCGCCTGTTTGCTGTTCTATCGTTGTTTCCTCCTCCTCCCTTTCTTCGTCACTCACACACTGTATATTATTTGCTCCCCTCTCTTTTCTCTTTAACCTTTTATTTATTTTGTATGTGTTTTTCTCTTCAGACTCCGTTGAATCAGCCAGTCGTGAAATCCAGTTTTTCTTTCCTGAATTCAGCATTAGTCATTGGTACCAGGAACAGGAACCTTTGTACCGATTAGGACCTGTGAGCTACGATGAGGAGAGACTAGAGCATCGGCTGCAGTGTCAGTGAGAATGGACCGTGCGATAGCGCAGTATACGTAGACCCTATAGCTGGGTCTGGTTAGTCCTGCAGGGGCCCGAGACACTAATGTTGGATATGCAGTTTAGCGTAAACACGGAAGCCACCAGAAATGCAGGAGATTCAGTGATTTGCAAATGGATGAAGCCAAATCTGTTTATTGTAAGCTTTTATTTCACTAGTGAAGGCTTTAAATATTGATGCAGACATTGTAAATGATACTGAACAGTCAAAATTAAACTAAAAATTACATGTCTTGTCGGAATCTTGATAAACAACTTTCCAATTTTACTTTTATCATCAAATTTGTTTTTTTTCTCTTGGTATTTGTGGAAAGCTAAAGCTAGGTAGGCTCATACGCTAATTTCAAAGCCATTGAAGGCTGCCTCTTATCTCAGTGCATTTCAGTTTTTCACAGTTAGACAGTGCTAGTTCATGTGTGCCATATAGATAACATTGTGCTCACTCCCGTGGAGTCAGAACTGATTGGCTAAAATTGCAAGTCTGTTAAAAGAACTGAAATAAGGGGACAGTTTGCAGAGACGTAGATACAAGGTAATCACAGAGGTAAAAAGTGTATTAATATAACAGTGTTGGTTACACAAAACTAGGGAATGGGTAATAAAGGGATTATCTATTGTTTTAAACAATAACAATTCTGGACTCTCCTTTTAACTATCATTACCGGATCACCTACCTCTTGCTTACGGCAAGTCCCATATTTACTGGATAGTAACTCATTTACATAAATACAACAGGATTGGAAGATACGTTTTATTGACAAATCTTTCTTTCACATTATGGGCTAGATAACAAGTGGAGCGCAACAGACAAATTCCCCTGTTTACGGGCACACAATAAATAACCAGCCATTACAAGTGGCTGGTTATTGCTACCGTGAACTCGCAGTAGCAATTAGCGCTCAGAAAATTAACCAGAGATCAGATCTCTGGTTAAGTTTCCAAAAGTTCTCCAATTGGCCCTAAATTTAAGAGTCTTGTATTTATTATTATTACATAAAAACTACTGCACTAGGCAGTATTTTGGGGGCTTAAGTTGGCGAGTGTGGGGTGTTTGAGAAAAAAAAAAAGTCACTTAAAATTGCCTTTACATTGCAGTCTATGGGAACTGTGTGTTCCCTGTAAATTTATATGTATATGCTTATATACATTTATGTGTTACTATGTGTATATACAGATATATTTATGTGTTACTATGTGTATATACATATATATTTATGTGTTACTATGTGTATTTACATATATATTTGTGTTATTATGTTTATATACATATATATTTATGTGTTATTGTGTGTATATACATATATATTTGTGTTATTGTGTGTATATACATATATATTTATGTGTTAGTATGTGTATATACATATATATTTATGTGTTACTATGTGTATATACATATATATTTATGTGTTACTATGTGTATATACATATATATTTATGTGTTACTATGTGTATATACATATATATTTATGTGTTACTATGTGTATATACATATATATTTATGTGTTACTATGTGTATATACATATATATTTATGTGTTACTATGTGTGTATATACATATATATTTATGTGTTACTATGTGTATATACATATATATGTATGTGTTACTATGTGTATATACATATATATGTATGTGTTAGTATGTGTATATACATATATATTTATGTGTTACTATGTGTATATACATATATATTTATGTGTTACTATGTGTATATACAGATATATTTATGTGTTACTATGTGTATATACATATATATTTATGTGTTACTATGTGTATATATTGTACATATATATTTATGTGTTACTATGTGTATATACATATATATTTATGTGTTACTATGTGTATATACATATATATGTGTTACTATGTGTATATACATATATATGTATGTGTTACTATGTGTATATACATATATATGTATGTGTTAGTATGTGTATATACATATATATGTATGTGTTAGTATGTGTATATACATATATATTTATGTGTTACTATGTTTATATATATATATATATATATATATATTTGTGTTACTATGTGTATATATATATATTTCTCTTGTTAGGTGTATCCAGTCCACGGATCATCCATTACTTGTGGGATATTCTCCTTCCCAACAGGAAGTTGCAAGAGGATCACCCACAGCAGAGCTGTTATATAGCTCCTCCCCTAACTGCCATATCCAGTCATTCTCTTGCAAGCTCTCAACATAGCTGGAGGTAGTTAGAGGAAAGTGGTAAAATATAGTTAGTTTTTTCTTCAATCAAAAGTTTATTGTTTTTAAATGGTACCGGAGTGTACTGTTTTTATCTCAGGCAGCATTTAGAAGAAGAATCTGCCTGCGTTTTTCTATGATCTTAGCAGAAGTAACTAAGATCCACTGCCGTTCTCACATATGTCTGAGGAGTGAGGTAACTTCAGAGGGAGAATGGCGTGCAGGGTATCCTGCAATAAGGTATGTGCAGTTAAGTTTTTCTAGGGATGGAATTTGCTAGAAAATGCTGCTGATACCGGATTAATGTAAGTTAAAGCCTAAATACAGTGATTTAATAGCGACTAGTATCAGGCTTGCTATCAGAGGTATATACTCTGATTAATGTGCAATATAAAACGTTTGCTGGCATGTTTAATCGTTTTTATACATGCTTTGGTGATAAAACTTATTGGGGCCTAGTTTTTTCCACATGGCTGGCTTTATTTTTGCCTAGAAACAGTTTCCTGAGGCTTTCCACTGTTATAGTATAAAAGTTACAGTTGGTGCAGTTAAAATTACAAACTGTGACATTCAGATTCCCTCAGCAGTCCCCTGCATGCTATAGGACATCTCTGAAGGGCTCAAAAGGCTTCAAAAGTAGGAGCTCAGTTGTTATTACTGTTTAAAAAACATATTTTTCGTTTTGTTAATCTGTTTTTTGTATTAAGGGGTTAATCATCTATTTGCAAGTGGGTGCAATGCTCTGCTAACTTGTTACATACACTGTAAAAATTTCGTTAGTTTAACTGCCTTTTTTCACTGTTATTTCAAATTTTGGCAAAATTTGTTTCTCTTAAAGGCACAGTAACGTTTTTTTATATTGCTTGTTAACTTGATTTAAAGTGTTTAACAAGCTTGCTAGTCTCATTGCTAGTCTGTATAAACATGTCTGACATAGAGGAAACTCCTTGTTCATTATGTTTAAAAGCCATGGTGGAACCCCATAGGAGAATGTGTACTAAATGTATTGATTTCACTTTAAACAATAAAGATCAGCTTTTATCTTTAAAAGAATTATCACCAGAGGATTCTGACGAGGGGGAAGTTATGCCGACTAACTCTCCCCACGTGTCGGACCCTTTGACTCCCGCTCAAGGGACTCACGCTAAAATGGCGCCAAGTACATCAAAGACGCCCACAGCGATTACTTTGCAGGACATGGCGGCAATCATGGATAATACCCTGTCCGCGGTATTAGCCAGACTGCCTGAATTCAGAGGAAAGTGCGATAGCTCTGGGGTTAGACGTAATACATAGCGCGCAGATGTTTTAAGGCCCATGTCTGATACTGCGTCACAATATGCAGAAGCTGAGGAAGAGCTTCAGTCTGTGGGTGACATCTCTGACTCGGGGAAGCCTGATTCAGATATGTCTACTTTTAAAGTTAAGCTTGAGAACCTCCGGGTGTTGCTTGGAGAGGTTTTAGCTGCTCTGAATGACTGTGACACAATTGCAGTGCCAGAGAAATTGTGTAGACTGGATAAATACTACGCGGTGCCGGTGTGTACTGACGTTTTTCCAATACCTAAAAGGTTTACAGAAATTATTACTAAGGAGTGGGACAGACCCGGTGTGCCGTTTTCCCCCCCTCCTATTTTTAGAAAAATGTTTCCAATAGACGCCACCACACGGGACTTATGGCAGACGGTCCCTAAGGTGGAGGGAGCAGTTTCTACTTTAGCAAAGCGTACCACTATCCCTGTCAAGGACAGTTGTGCTTTTTCAGATCCAATGGATAAAAAATTAGAAGGTTACCTTAAGAAAATGTTTATTCAACAAGGTTTTATCCTGCAGCCCCTCGCATGCATTGCTCCTGTCACTGCTGCTGCGGCGTTCTGGTTTGAGTCTCTGGAAGAGGCCTTTCAGACAGCTACTCCATTGACTGAAATACTTGACAAGCTTAGAACACTTAAGCTAGCTAATTCTTTTGTTTCTGATGCCATTGTTCATTTGACTAAACTAACGGCTAGGAATTCTGGATTCGCCATCCAGGCGCGTAGGGCGCTATGGCTTAAATCTTGGTCAGCTGACGTGACTTCAAAGTCTAAATTACTTAACATTCCCTTCAAGGGGCAGACCCTATTCGGGCCTGGTTTGAAGGAAATTATTGCTGACATTACTGGAGGTAAGGGTCATACCCTTCCTCAGGACAGGGCCAAATCAAGGTCCAAACAGTCTAATTTTCGTGTCTTTCGAAACTTCAAGGCAGGTGCAGCATCAACTTCCTCTGCTACAAAACAAGAGGGAACTTTTGCGCAATCCAAGCCGGCCTGGAAATCTAACCGAGCCTGCTGCTGCCTCTAAGACAGCATGAAGGAACGGCCCCCTATCCGGCAACGGATCTAGTAGGGGGCAGACTTTCTCTCTTCGCCCAGGCGTGGGCAAGAGATGTTCAGGATCCCTTGGCATTGGAGATCATATCTCAGGGATATCTTCTGGACTTCAAAGCTTCCCCCCCACAAGGGAGATTTCACCTTTCGAGATTATCTGTAAACCAGATAAAGAAAGAGGCATTCTTACGCTGTGTGCAAGACCTCCTAATAATGGGAGTGATCCATCCAGTTCCACAGATGGAACAAGGACAGGGATTTTATTCAAATCTGTTTGTGGTTCCCAAAAAAGAGGGAACCTTCAGACCAATTTTGGATCTAAAGATCTTAAACAAATTCCTCAGAGTTCCATCGTTCAAAATGGAAACTATTCGGACAATCCTACCTATGATCCAGGAGGGTCAGTACATGACCACAGTGGATTTGAAGGATGCTTACCTTCACATACCGATTCACAAAGATCATCATCGGTTCCTAAGGTTTGCCTTTCTAGACAGACATTACCAGCTTGTGGCTCTTCCTTCGGGTTAGCTACAGCCCCAAGAATTTTTACAAAGGTTCTGGGGTCTCTTCTTGCGGTCCTAAGACCACGCGGCATAGCAGTGGTCCCTTATCTAGACGACATCCTGATACAGGCGTCAAACTTCCAAATTGCCAAAATCTCATACAGACATAGTGTTGGCATTTCTGAGGTCGCATGGGTGGAAAGTGAACGAGGGAAAGAGTTCTCTATCGCCCCTCACAAGGGTTTCCTTCCTAGGAACTCTGATAGATTCTGTAGAAATGAAAATTTACCTGACGGAGTCCAGGTTATCAAAGCTTCTAAATTCCTGCCGTGTTCTTCACTACATTCCGCGCCCTTCGGTGGCTCAGTGCATGGAAGTGATCGGCTTAATGGTAGCGGTGATGGACATAGTGCCATTTGAGCGCCTACATCTCAGACCGCTGCAATTATGCATGCTCAGTCAGTGGAATGGGGATTCTGCTAAATCTGGATCAAGAGACCAGAGATTCTCTTCTCTGGTGGCTATCTCGGGTCCATCTGTCCAAAGGTATGACCTTTCGCAGGCCGGATTGGACAATTGTAACAAAAGATGCCAGCCTTCTAGGTTGGGGTGCAGTCTGGAATTCCCTGAAGGCTCAGGGATCGTGGACTCAGGAGGAGAAACTCCTCCCAATAAATATTCTGGAGTTAAGAGCAATATTCAATGCTCTTCTAGCTTGGCCTCAGTTAGCAACCCTGAGGTTCATCAGATTTCAGTCGGAGACAACATCACGACTGTGGCTTACATCAACCATCAAGTGGGGACCAGGAGCTCCCTAGCGATGTTAGAAGTCTCCAAGATAATTCGCTGGGCAGAGACTCACTCTTGCCATCTATCAGCAATCCATATCCCAGGTGTAGAGAACTGGGAGGCGGATTTTCTAAGTCGTCAGACTTTTCATCCGGGGGAGTGGGAACTCCATCCGGAGGTGTTTGCTCAATTGGTTCATCGTTGGGGCACACCAGAATTGGATCTCATGGCATCTCGCCAGAACGCCAAGCTTCCTTGTTACGGATTCAGGTCCAGGGACCAAGAAGCGACGCTGATAGATGCTGTGGGTGAATGACTGGATATGGCAGTTATGGCAGTTAGGGGAGGAGCTATATAGCAGCTCTGCTTACCTGATAAATTTATTTCTCTTGTGGTGTATCCAGTCCATGGCCCGCCCTGTCCTTTTAAGGCAGGTGTTTTTTATTTTTAAACTACAGTCACCACTGCACCCAATGGTTTCTCCTTTCTCGGCTAGTTTCGGTCGAATGACTGGATATGGCAGTTAGGGGAGGAGCTATATAGCAGCTCTGCTGTGGGTGATCCTGTTGCAACTTACTGTGGTTCTTCAACCTGGCTTATTGATACCTTAATACAGGCACGAAAGCCTGTAACCAGGAAAATCTACCATAACCAGGAAAATCTACCATAAGATATGGCCTGATAAATTTATTTCTCTTGTGGTGTATCCAGTCCATGGCCCGCCCTGTCCTTTTAAGGCAGGTGTTTTTTATTTTTAAACTACAGTCACCACTGCACCCAATGGTTTCTCCTTTCTCGGCTAGTTTCGGTCGAATGACTGGATATGGCAGTTAGGGGAGGAGCTATATAGCAGCTCTGCTGTGGGTGATCCTGTTGCAACTTACCGTGGTTCTTCAACCTGGCTTATGTGTTTCCACCGTTTCCTCTGCTCCCTCGACTGATTGCCAAAATCAAACAGGAGAGAGCATCGGTGATCTTGATCGCGCCTGCGTGGCCACGCAGGACCTGGTATGCAGACCTGGTGGACATGTCATCCTTTCCACCTTGGCCTCTGCCTCTGAGACAAGACCTTCTACTACAAGGTCCTTTCAATCATCCAAATCTAATTTCTCTGAGACTGACTGCCTGGAGATTGAACGCTTGATTTTATCAAGGCGTGGCTTCTCCGAGTCAGTCATTGATACCTTAATACAGGCACGAAAGCCTGTAACCAGGAAAATCTACCATAAGATATGGCGCAAATATCTTCATTAGTGTGAATCCAAGAATTACTCATGGAATAAGGTTAGGATTCCTAGGATATTGTCCTTTCTCCAAGAGGGTTTGGATAAAGGATTATCAGCTAGTTCTTTAAAGGGACAGATTTCTGCTCTGTCTATCCTTTTGCACAAGCGTCTGGCAGAGGTTCCAGACGTCCAGGCATTTTGTCAGGCTTTGGTTAGAATTAAGCCTGTGTTTAAACCTGTTGCTCCTCCATGGAGCTTAAACTTGGTTCTTAAGGTTCTTCAAGGAGTTCCGTTTGAACCCCTTCATTCCATTGATATCAAACTTTTATCTTGGAAAGTTCTGTTTTTGATGGCTATTTCCTCGGCTCGTAGAGTCTCTGAGTTATCAGCTTTACAATGTGATTCTCCTTATCTGATTTTCCATATAGATAAAGTAGTTCTGCGTACAAAACCTGGGTTTTTACCTAAGGTAGTTTCCAACAAGAATATCAATCAAGAGATTGTTGTTCCATCATTGTGTCCTAATCCTTCTTCAAAGAAGGAACGTCTTTTACATAATTTGGACGTAGTCCGTGCTTTAAAGTTTTACTTACAAGCGACTAAAGATTTTCGTCAAACATCTTGCTCAAAAGGCTTCGGCAACCTCTCTTTCTTTTTGGCTTCGGAGCGTAATACGCTTAGCCTATGAGACTGCTGGACAGCAGCCCCCTGAAAGGATTACAGCTCATTCTACTAGAGCTGTGGCTTCCACCTGGGCCTTTGCAAATCTGTTCAACAGA
This sequence comes from Bombina bombina, assembly GCF_027579735.1. Taxonomy (NCBI): domain Eukaryota; kingdom Metazoa; phylum Chordata; class Amphibia; order Anura; family Bombinatoridae; genus Bombina; species Bombina bombina. The sequence continues at coordinate 6,678,813 of NC_069504.1, read as the reverse complement.
AGCCTCATTTTTAAAGCGGCGACTTGGTCTTCGCTTCATACCTTTTCAAAATTTTACAAATTTGATACTTTGGCTTCTTCGGATGCTATTTTTGGGAGACAGGTTCTACAGGCAGTGGTCCCTTCCGTTTAAGTACCTGCCTTGTCCCTCCCTTCATCCGTGTACTTTAGCTTTGGTATTGGTATCCCACAAGTAATGGATGATCCGTGGACTGGATACACCTAACAAGAGAAAACATAATTTATGCTTACCTGATAAATTTATTTCTCTTGTGGTGTATCCAGTCCATGGCCCGCCCTGTCCTTTTAAGGCAGGTGTTTTTTATTTTTAAACTACAGTCACCACTGCACCCAATGGTTTCTCCTTTCTCGGCTAGTTTCGGTCGAATGACTGGATATGGCAGTTAGGGGAGGAGCTATATAGCAGCTCTGCTGTGGGTGATCCTGTTGCAACTTACTGTTGGGAAGGAGAATATCCCACAAGTAATGGATGATCCGTGGACTGGATACACCACAAGAGAAATAACTATAAGGTAAGCATAAATTATGTTATTTATGTGTTATTATGTGTATATACATATATATTTATCTGTTACTATGTGTATATATATATATATATATATATTTATGTGTTAGTATGTGTATATACATATATATTTATCTGTTACTATGTGTATATATATATATATATATATATATATATATATATTTATGTGTTAGTATGTGTATATACATATATATTTATCTGTTACTATGTGTATATATATATATATATATATTTATGTGTTAGTATGTGTATATACATATATATTTATGTGTTACTATGTGTATATACATATATATATATTTATGTGTTATTATGTGTATATACATATATATATTTATGTGTTATTATGTGTATATACATATATATTTATGTGTTATTATGTGTATATACATATATATTTATGTGTTACTATGTGTATATACATATATATATTTATGTGTTACTATGTGTATATACATATATATATTTATGTGTTATTATGTGTATATACATATATATTTATGTGTTACTATGTGTATATACATATATATATTTATGTGTTATTATGTGTATATACAGATATATTTATGTGTTAGTATGTGTATATACAGATATATTTATGTGTTAGTATGTGTATATACAGATATATTTATGTGTTAGTATGTGTATATACATATATATTTATGTGTTAGTATGTGTATATACATATATATTTATGTGTTAGTATGTGTATATACATATATATTTATGTGTTACTATGTGTATATACATATATTTCTTTCATGTAATTAGCAAGAGTCCATGAGCTAGTGACGTATGGGATATACATTCCTACCAGGGGGGGCAAAGTTTCCCAAACCTTAAAATGCCTATAAATACACCCCTCACCACACCCACAATTCAGTTTTACAAACTTTGCCTCCTATGGAGGTGGTGAAGTAAGTTTGTGTTAGATTCTACGTTGATATGCGCTCCGCAGCAGGTTGGAGCCCGGTTTCTCCAACATAGGTGTGTCCGGTCCACGGCGTCATCCTTACTTGTGGGATATTCTCTTCCCCAACAGGAAATGGCAAAGAGCCCAGCAAAGCTGGTCACATGATCCCTCCTAGGCTCCGCCTACCCCAGTCATTCTCTTTGCCGTTGTACAGGCAACATCTCCACGGAGATGGCTTAGAGTTTTTTAGTGTTTAACTGTAGTTTTTATTATTCAATCAAGAGTTTGTTATTTTAAAATAGTGCTGGTATGTACTATTTACTCTGAAACAGAAAAGAGATGAAGATTTCTGTTTGTATGAGGAAAATGATTTTAGCAACCGTTACTAAAATCCATGGCTGTTCCACACAGGACTGTTGAGAGGAATTAACTTCAGTTGGGGGAACAGTGAGCAGTCTTTTGCTGCTTGAGGTATGACACATTCTAACAAGACGATGTAATGCTGGAAGCTGTCATTTTCCCTATGGGATCCGGTAAGCCATTTTTATTCACACAGTAAATAAGGGCTTCACAAGGGCTTATTAAGACTGTAGACATTTTCTGGGCTAAATCGATCACATATTTAGCCTTGAGGAATCATTTAATCTGGGTATTTTTTGTAAAATAATATCGGCAGGCACTGTTTTAGATACTTTATTCTATTGGGGCTTTCCCTAATCATAGTCAGAGCCTCATTTTCGCGCCGGTATGGCGCACTTGTTTTTGAGAACAGCATGGCATGCAGCTGCATGTGTGTGGAGCTCTGATACATAGAAAAGTCTTTCTGAAGGCATTATTTGGTATCGTATTCCCCTTTGGGCTTGGTTGGGTCTCAGCAAAGCAGATTCCAGGGACTGTAAAGGGGTTAAATGTAAAAACGGCTCCGGTTCCGTTATTTTATGGGTTAAAGCTTCCAAATTTGGTGTGCAATACTTTTAAGGCTTTAAGACACTGTGGTGAAATTTTGGTGAATTTTGAACAATTCCTTCATACTTTTTCGCAATTGCAGTAATAAAGTGTGTTCAGTTTAAAATTTAAAGTGACAGTAACGGTTTTATTTTAAAACGTTTTTTGTGCTTTGTTATCAAGTTTATGCCTGTTTAACATGTCTGAACTAACAGATAGATTGTGTTCTGACTGTGGGGAAGCCAAGGTTCCTTCTCATTTAAATAGATGTGATTTATGTCATAAAAAATTTAGTAAAAATGATGCCCAAGATGATTCCTCAAGTGAGGGGAGTAAGCATGGTACTGCATCATCCCCTCCTTCGTCTACACCAGTTTTGCCCATACAGGAGGCCCCTAGTACATCTAGCGCGCCAATACTCCTTACTATGCAACAATTAATGGCTGTAATGGATAATTCTATCAAAAACATTTTAGCCAATATGCCCACTTATCAGCGAAAGCGCGACTGCTCTGTTTAGAAAATACTGAGGAGCATGAGGACGCTGATGATATTGTTTCTGAAGGGCCCCTACACCAGTCTGAGGGGGCCAGGGAGGTTTTGTCTGAGGGAGAAATTTCAGATTCAGGAAAAATTTCTCAACAAGCTGAACCTGATGTGATTACTTTTAAATTTAAGTTGGAACATCTCCGCGCTCTGCTTAAGGAGGTGTTATCCAATTTGGATGATTGTGATTATCTGGTCATTCCAGAAACACTATGTAAAATGGACAAGTTCCTAGAGGCCCCGGGGCCCCCCGAAGCTTTTCCTATACTCAAGCGGGTGGCGTACATTGTTAATAAAGAATGGGACAGGCCCGGTGTACCTTTCGTACCTCCCCCCATATTTAAAAAATTGTTTCCTATAGTCGACCCCAGAAAGGACTTATGGCAGACAGTCCCCAAGGTCGGGGGGCGGTTTCTACTCTAAACAAGCGCACCACTATACCCATAGAAGATAGTTGTGCTTTCCAAGATCCTATGGATAAAATATTAGAAGGTTTGCTAAAAAAGATGTTTGTTCAGCAAGGTTACCTTCTACAACCAATTGCATGCATTGTCCCTGTCACTACAGCCGTGTGTTTCTGGTGCGATGAGCTAGAAAAGGCGATTATTAGTAATTCTTCTTATGAGGAGATTATGGACAGAATTCGTGCTCTTAAATTGGCTAATTCTTTCACCCTAGACGCCACCTTGCAATTGGCTAGTTTAGCGGCGAAAAATTCTGGGTTTGCTATTGTGGCGCGCAGAGCGCTTTGGTTAAAATCTTGGTCAGCGGATGCGTCTTCCAAGAACAAATTGTTTGACATTCCTTTCAAGGGGAAAACACTGTTTGGCCCTGACTTGAAAGAGTTTATCTCTGATATCACTGGGGGCAAGGGCCACGCCCTTCCTCAGAATAGGTCTTTCAAGGCCAAAAATAAACCTAATTTTCGTCCCTTTCGCAGAAACGGACCAGCCCCAAGTGCTACGTCCTCTAAGCAGGAGGGTAATACTTCTCAAGCCAATCCAGCCTGGAGACCAAGGCAAGGCTGGAACAAAGGAAAGCAGGCCAAGAAACCTGCCACTGCTCCCAAGACAGCATGAGATGCGAGCCCCCGATCCGGGACCGGATTTGGTGGGGGGCAGACTCTCTCTCTTCACTCAGGCTTGGGCAAGAGATGTTCTGGATCCTTGGGCGCTAGAAATAGTCTTCCAAGGTTATCTTCTGGAAGTGATTCATCCTGTTCCATTAAAAGAACGAGGGATGGGGTTCTACTCCAATCTGTTTGTAGTTCCCAAAAAAAAGAGGGAACGTTCAGACCAATCTTAGATCTCAAGATCCTAAACAAGTTTCTCAAGGTTCCATCGTCCAAAATGGAAACCATTCGAACAATCCTTCCATCCAGGAAGGTCAATTCTTGACCACGGTGGATTTAAAGGATGCGTATCTACATATTCCTGTCCACAAGGAACATCATCGGTTCCTAAGGTTCGCATTCCTGGACAAGCATTACCAGTTCGTGGCGCTTCCTTTCGGATTAGCCACTGTTCCAAGGATTTTCACAAAGGTACTAGGGTCCCTTCTGGCGGTGCTAAGACCAAGGGGCATTGCTGTAGTACCTTACTTGGACGACATTCTGATTCAAGCGTCGTCCCTTCCTCAAGCAAAGGCTCACATGGACATAGTCCTGGCCTTTCTCGGATCTCACGGATGGTAAGTGAACGTGGAAAAGAGTTCTCTATCTCCGTCGACAAGAGTTCCCTTCTTGGGAACAATAATAGACTCCTTAGAAATGAGGATTTTTCTGACAGAGACCAGAAAAACAAAACTTCTAAACTCTTGTCGGATACTTCCTTCCGTTCCTCTTCCTTCCATAGCGCAGTGCATGGAAGTGATAGGTTTGATGGTAGCGGCAATGGACATAGTTCCTTTTGCGCGCATTCATCTAAGACCATTTCAATTGTGTATGCTCAGTCAGTGGAATGGGGACTATACAGACTTGTCTCCGAAGATGCAAGTAAATCAGAGGACCAGAGACTCACTCCGTTGGTGGCTGTCCCTGGACAACCTGTCGCAAGGGGTGACCTCCCGCAGACCAGAGTGGGTCATTGTCACGACCGACGCCAGTCTGATGGGCTGGGGCGCGGTCTGGAGATCCCTGAAAGCTCAGGGTCTTTGGTCTCGGGAAGAATCTCTTCTACCAATAAATATTCTGGAACTGAGAGCGATATTCAATGCTCTCAAGGCTTGGCCTCAGCTAGCGAGGGCCAAGTTCATACGGCTTCAATCAGACAACATGACGACTGTTGCGTACATCAACCATCAGGGGGGAACAAGGAGTTCCCTGGCGATGGAAGAAGTGACCAAAATCATTCAATGGGCGGAGACTCGCTCCTGCCACCTGTCTGCAATCCACATCCCAGGAGTGGAAACTTGGGAAGCGGTTTTTCTGATTCGTCAGACATTGCATCTGGGGGTGTGGGAACTCCATCCGGAAATCTTTGCCCAAATCACTCAACTGTGGGGCATTCCAGACATGGATCTGATGGCCTCTCGTCAGAACTTCAAGGTTCCTTGCTACGGGTCCAGATCCAGGGATCCCAAGGCGACTCTAGTAGATGCACTAGTAGCACCTTGGACCTTCAACCTAGCTTATGTATTCCCGCCGTTTCCTCTCATCCCCAGGCTGGTAGCCAGGATCAATCAGGAGAGGGCGTAGGTGATCTTGATAGCTCCTGCGTAACCACGCAGGACTTGGTAAGCAGATCTGGTGAATATGTCATCGGCTCCACCATGGAAGCTACCTTTGAGACGAGACCTTCTTGTTCAAGGTCCGTTCGAACATCCGAATCTGGTCCTACTCCAGCTGACTGCTTGGAGATTGAACGCTTGATCTTATCAAAGCGAGGGTTCTCAGATTCTGTTATTGATACTCTTGTTCAGGCCAGAAAGCCTGTAACTAGAAAAATTTACCACAAAATATGGAAAAAATATATCTGTTGGTGTGAATCTAAAGGATTCCCTTGGGACAAGGTAAAGATTCCTAGGATTCTATCCTTTCTTCAAGAAGAATTGGAGTAAGGATTATCTGCAAGTTCCTTGAAGGGACAGATTTCTGCCTTGTCTGTGTTACTTCACAAAGAGCTGGCAGCTGTGCCAGATGTTCAAGCCTTTGTTCAGGCTCTGGTTAGAATCAAGCCTGTTTACAAACCTTTGACTCCTCCTTGGAGTCTCAACTTAGTTCTTTCAGTTCTTCAGGGGGTTCCGTTTGAACCCTTACATTCCGTTGATATTAAGTTATTATCTTGGAAAGTTTGGTTTTTGGCTGCAATTTCTTCCGCTAGAAGAGTTTCAGAATTATCTGCTCTGCAGTGTTCTCCTCCTTATCTGGTGTTCCATGCAGATAAGGTGGTTTTACGTACTAAACCTGGTTTTCTTCCAAAAGTTGTTTCTAACAAAAACATTAACCAGGAGATAGTCGTGCCTTCTTTGTGTCCGAAACCAGTTTCGAAGAAGGAACGTTTGTTGCACACTTTGGATGTTGTTCGCGCTCTAAAATTCTATTTAGATGCTACAAAGGATTTTAGACAAACATCTTCCTTGTTTGTTGTTTATTCTGGTAACAGGAGAGGTCAAAAAGCAACTTCTACCTCTCTCTCTCTTTTTGGATTAAAAGCATCATCAGATTGGCTTACGAGACTGCCGGACGGCAGCCTCCTGAAAGAATCACAGCTCATTCCACTAGGGCTGTGGCTTCCACATGGGCCTTCAAGAACGAGGCTTCTGTTGATCAGATATGTAGGGCAGCGACTTGGTCTTCACTGCACACTTTTACCAAATTTTACAAGTTTGATACTTTTGCTTCTTCTGAGGCTATTTTTTGGGAGAAAGGTTTTGCAAGCCGTGGTGCCTTCCATTTAGGTGACCTGATTTGCTCCCTCCCTTCATCCGTGTCCTAAAGCTTTGGTATTGGTTCCCACAAGTAAGGATGACGCCGTGGACCGGACACACCTATGTTGGAGAAAACAGAATTTATGTTTACCTGATAAATTACTTTCTCCAACGGTGTGTCCGGTCCACGGCCCGCCCTGGTTTTTTAATCAGGTCTGATAATTTATTTTCTTTAACTACAGTCACCACGGTATCATATGGTTTCTCCTATGCAAATATTCCTCCTTAACGTCGGTCGAATGACTGGGGTAGGCGGAGCCTAGGAGGGATCATGTGACCAGCTTTGCTGGGCTCTTTGCCATTTCCTGTTGGGGAAGAGAATATCCCACAAGTAAGGATGACGCCGTGGACCGGACACACCGTTGGAGAAAGTAATTTATCAGGTAAACATAAATTCTGTTTTTCCTCTCAGCGTGCAGTGAATATCAGAGGGATGTGAGGAGAGTATTGCCTATTTGAATGCAATGATCTCCTTCTACGGGGTCTATTTCATAGGTTCTCTGTTATCGGTCGTAGAGATTCATCTCTTACCTCCCTTTTCAGATCGACGATATACTCTTATATATATATACCATTACCTCTGCTGATTTTCGTTTCAGTACTGGTTTGGCTTTCTACAAACATGTAGATGAGTGTCCTGGGGTAAGTAAATCTTATTTTCTGTGACACTCTAAGCTATGGTTGGGCACTTTGTTTATAAAGTTCTAAATATATGTATTCAAACATTTATTTGCCTTGACTCAGGATGTTCAACATTCCTTATTTTCAGACATATTTGGGATAATGCATTTGAATCAATCATTTTTTCTTACCTTAAAAAATTTGACTTTTTCCCTGTGGGCTGTTAGGCTCGCGGGGGCTGAAAATGCTTCATTTTATTGCGTCATTCTTGGCGCGGACTTTTTTGGCGCAAAAATTTTTTTCTGTTTCCGGCGTCATACGTGTCGCCGGAAGTTGCGTCATTTTTGACGTTTTTTTGCGTCAAAAGTGTCGGCGTTACGGATGTGGCGTCATTTTTGGCGCCAAAAGCATTTAGGCGCCAAATAATGTGGGCGTCTTATTTGGCGCTAAAAAATATGGGCGTCATTTTTGTCTCCACATTATTTAAGTCTCATTATTTATTGCTTCTGGTTGCTAGAAGCTTGTTCACTGGCATTTTTTTCCCATTCCTGAAACTGTCATTTAAGGAATTTGATCAATTTTGCTTTATATGTTGTTTTTTCTATTACATATTGCAAGATGTTCCACGTTGCAACTGAGTCAGAAGATACTTCAGGAAAATCGCTGCCCGGTGCTGGAGCTACCAAGCTAAGTGTATCTGCTATAATTTTTGGTATCTGTTTCTCCAGCTGTTGTTTGTATTGCATGTCATGACAAACTTATTAATGCAGATAAAATTTCCTTTAGTACTGTTACATTACCTGTTGCTGTTCCGTCAACATCTAATTTTCAGAGTGTTCCTGATAACATAAGAGATTTTATTTTTTAAATCCATTAAGAAGGCTATGTCTGTTATTTCTCCTTCTAGTATACATAAAAGTCTTTTAAAACTTCTCTTTTTTCAGATGAATTTTTAAATGAACATCATCATTCTGATACTGATAATGGTTCTTCTGGTTCAGAGGTTTCTGTCTCAGAGGTTGATGCTGATAAATCTTTGTATTTGTTCAAGATGGAATTTATTCGTTCTTTACTTAAAGAAGTCTTAATTGCATTAGAAATAGAGGATTCTGGTCCTCTTGATACTAAATCTAAACGTTTAAATAAGGTTTTTAAATCTCCTGTAGTTATTCCAGAAGTGTTTTCTCTCCCTGATGCTATTTCTGAAGTAATTTCCAGGGAATGGAATAATTTGGGTAATTCATTTACTCCTTCTAAAACGTTTTAAGCAATTATATCCTGTGCCATCTGACAGATTAGAGTTTTTGGGACAAAATCCCTAAGGTTAATGGGGCTGTCTCTACTCCTACTATATTTTTTAGCGGATGTTGCTGCAGCTTCAACTTTTTGGTTAGAAGCTTTAGCGCAACAAGTAACAGATCATAATTTTATAGCATTATTATTATTCTATAAACTGCTAATAATTTTATTTGTGATACCATCTTTTGATATCATTAGAGTTGATGTCAGGTATATGTCTCTAGCTATTTTAGCTAGAAAAGCTTTATGGCTTAAAACTTGGAATGCTGATCTGTCTTCTAAGTCAACTTTGCTTTCCCTTTCTTTCCAGGGTAATAAATTATTCGGTTTTCAGTTGGATTCTATTATCTCAACTGTTACTGGAGGGAAGGGAACTTTTTTACCAAAGGATAAAAAATCTAAGGTAAATTTAGGTCTAATAATCGTTTTCGTTCCTTTCCTCACAACAAGGAACAAAAGCCTGATCCTTCATCCTCAGGAGCGGTATCAGTTTGGAAACCATTTCCAGTTTGGAATATATCCAAGCCTTATAGAAACCTATAGCCAGCTCCTAAGTACCCATGAAGGTGCGGCCCTCATTCCAGCTCAGCTGGTATGGGGCAGATTACGTTTTCTTCAAAGAAATTTGGATCAATTCCGTTCACAATCTCTGGTTTCAGAACATTGTTTCAGAAAGGTACAGAATTGGCTTCAAGTTAAGGCCTCCTGCAAAGAGATTTTTTTCTTTCCCGTGTCCCAGTAAACCCAGCAAAGGCTCAGCATTTCTGAAATGTGTTTCAGATCTAGAGTTGGCTGGAGTAATTATGCCAGTTCCAGTTCTGGAACAGGGGCTGGGGTTTTATTCTATCTCTTCATTGTACCAAAGAAGGTCAATTCCTTCAGACCAGTTCCGGATCTATCAATATTGAATCGTTATGTAAGGATACCAACATTCAAGATGGTAACTGTAGGACTATCCTGCCTTTTGTTTAGCAAGGGCATTATATGTCTACAATAGATTTACAGGATGCATATCTGCATATTTAGATTCATCCAGATCACTTTTAGTTTCTGAGATTCTCTTTTTTGACAAGCATTACCAGTTTTGTGGCTCTACCGTTTGGCCTAGCATCAGCTCCAAGAATTTTTTCAAAGGTTCTCGGTGCCCTTCTGTCTGTAATCAGAGAACAGGGTTTTGGTATTTCCTTATTTGGACGATATCTTGGTACTTGCTCAGTCTTCACATTTTCGCAGAATCTCATACGAATCGACTTGTGTTGTTTCTTCAAGATCATGGTTGGAGGATCAATTTACCAAAAAGTTCATTGATTCCTCAGACAAGGGTAACCTTTTTAGGTTTCCAGATAGATTCAGTGTCTATGACTCTGTCCTTGTCAGACAAGAGAAGTTTAACATTGATATCAGCTTGTCAAAACCTTCAGTCACAATCATTCCCTTTGGTAGCCTTATGCATGGAAATTTTAGGTCTTAGGACTGCCGCATCGGATGCGATCTCCTTTGCTCGTTTTCACATGCGACCTCTTCAGCTCTGTATGCTGAACCAATGGTGCAGGGATTACACAAAGATATCTCAATTAATATCTTTAAACCGATTATACGACACTCTCTGACGTGGTGGACAGGTCACCATCGTTTAGTTCAGGGGGCTTCTTTGTTCTTCCGACCTGGACTATAATATCAACAGATGCAAGTCTTACAGGTTGGGGAGCTGTGTGGGGGTCTCTGACGGCACAAGGGGTTTGGGAATCTCAGGAGGTGAGATTACTGATCAATATTTTGGAACTCCGTGCAATTTTCAGAGCTCTTCAGTCTTGGCCTCTTCTGAAGAGAGAGTTGTTCATTTGTTTTCAGATAGACAATGTCACAACTGTGGCATACATCAATCATCAAGGAGGGACTCACAGTCCTCTGGCTATGAAAGAAGTATCTCGAATTTTGGTTTGGCCAGAATCCAGCTCCTGTCTAATCTCTGCGGTTCATATCCCAGGTATAGACAATTGGGAAGCGGATTATCTCAGTCGCCAAACGTTGCATCCGGGCGAATGGTCTCTTCACCCAGAGGTATTTCTTCAGATTGTTCAAATGTGGGAACTCCCAGAAATAGATCTGATGGCTTCTCATCTAAACAAGAAACTTCCCTGGTATCTGTCCAGATCCCGGGATCCTCGGGCGGAGGCAGTGGATGCATTATCACTTCCTTGGAAGTATCATCCTGCCTATATCTTTCCGCCTCTAGTTCTTCTTCCAAGAGTATTCTCCAAGATTCTGAAGGAATGCTCATTTGTCCTGCTGGTAGCTCCAGCATGGCCTCACAGGTTTTGGTATGCGGATCTTGTCTGGATGGCCTCTTGCCAGTTGTGGACTCTTCCGTTAAGACCAGACTTTCTGTCGCAAGGTCCTTTCTTCCATCAGGATCTCAAATCCTTCAATTTTAAGGTATGGAGTTTGAACGCTTGATTCTTGGTCAAAGAGGTTTCTCTGACTCTGTGATTGATACTATGTGACAGGCTCGTAAATCTGTATCTAGAGAGATATATTATAGAGTCTGGAAGACTTATATTTCTTAGTGTCTTTCTCATCATTTTTCTTGGCATTCTTTTTAAATACCGAGAATTTTACAGTTTCTTCAGGATGGTTTAGATAAAGGTTTGTCCGCAAGTTCCTTGTATGGACAAATCTCTGCTCTTTCTGTTCTTTTTCACAGAAAGATTGCTAATCTTCCTGATATTCATTGTTTTGTACTAGCTTTGGTTCGTATAAAACCTGTCATTAAGTCAATTTCTCCTCCTTGGAGTTTGAATTTGGTTCTGGGGGCTCTTCAAGCTCCTCCTTTTGAACCCATGTATTCTTTGGTCATTAAATTACTTTCTTGGAAAGTTTTGTTTCTTTTGGCCATCTCTTCTGCCAGAAGAGTCTCTGAATTATCTGCTCTTTCTTGTGAGTCTCCTTTTCTGATTTTTCATCAGGATAAGGCGGTGCTGCAAACTTCTTTTGAATTTTTTACCTAAGGTTGTTGTGACAAAACCAATCTCGCCACTGTACATTGGAGGGCCTGTTATGGAACATTCTTTGGGCTGGAGGTACATGGGCTTAAGGATACCCAGAGACTGCATGGAAATATGGAATTTTATATGCTGGACACCCCATGTACTTTCATACCTCTGTCTTATGTCTATGTCACCCTGTATCCATAAATACAGGATGGGTACAGGGTGTGAGTGCCCCTTGTGGGAGCAATTGTGACTCTATAAGCAAAGTGGGCATAAAAGACTTTATAGCTAATAAGAACTGTTCCTATATTCTGTAATAAGATGTATTCTATGTATGTTTAAGATCTGATTGTGTCTCAGGAGTCTGTCTGGGTAAACTGATTGTGTCATTGTGTGATTATGTTAACTAGACTGCCCAACATCAGATTGTCTGAGTAAACGTCCTTCCCTAGTTAATTAACTTAATATGTTAATCTGTTTTACCTGTGAATAGACAATTGTTTGATGCATTGTTCATATGTTTGCTTTACTGTTAAACCAATGCCCTTTGTAACCTGAAGCCAGGGATATAAATCTGTGTGCTGCCTTCAAATAAAGCATATATTCTGTTTAAACCTGAAAACTGGCTGGTTTGTGAATTGCTGATTCCCTATGCAGGACGTTGTTCCCTGGTATTAACCCTTGGTACACTGTTGGTACCGTAACAGTTGTGAATTCTAACAACATTAGTAGAGAAATTGTGGTTCCTTCATTATGTCCTAATCCTATGAATTCTAAGGAGAAATCATTGCATTCTTTGGATGCTGTTAGAGCTTTGTATTATTATGTTGAAGCTACTAAGTCTTTCCGAAAGACTTCTAGTCTATTTGTCATCTTTTCCGGTTCTAGAAAAGGCCAGAAAGCTTCTGCCATTTCTTTGGCATCTTGGTTGAAATCTTTATTTCATCATGCCTATGTCGAGTCGGGTAAAACTCCGCCTCGAAGGATTACAGCTCATTCTACTAGGTCAGTTTCTACTTCCTGGGCGTTTAGGAATGAAGCTTCGGTTGATCAGATTCGCAAAGCAGCAACTTGGTCCTCTTTGCATACTTTTACTAAATTCTATCATTTTTGATGTGTTTTCTTCTTCTGAAGCAGTTTTTGGTAGAAAAGTACTTCAGGCAGTGGTTTCAGTTTGAATCTTCTGCTTATGTTTTCATTAAACTTTATTTTGGGTGTGGATTATTTTCAGCAGGAATTGGCTGTCTTTATTTTATCCCTCCCTCTCTAGTGACTCTTGCGTGGAAAGATCCACATCTTGGGTAGTCATTATCCCATACGTCACTAGCTCATGGACTCTTGCTAATTACATGAAAGAAAACATAATTTATGTAAGAACTTACCTGATAAATTCATTTCTTTCATATTAGCAAGAGTCCATGAGGCCCACTCTTTTTTGTGGTGGTTATGATTTTTTTGTATAAAGCACAATTATTCCAATTCCTTATTTTTTATGCTTTTGCACTTTTTTCTTATCACCCCACTTCTTGGCTATTCGTTAAACTGATTTGTGGGTGTGGTGAGGGGTGTATTTATAGGCATTTTAAGGTTTGGTAAACTTTGCCCCTCCTGGTAGGAATGTATATCCCATACGTCACTAGCTCATGGACTCTTGCTAATATGAAAGAAATGAATTTATCAGGTAAGTTTTTACATAAATTATGTTATTTATGTGTTATGTGTATATACATATATATTTATGTGTTACTATGTGAATATACATATATATTTATGTGTTATTATGTGTATATACATATATATTTATGCGTTACTATGTGTATATACATATATATTTATGTGTTACTATGTGTATATACATATATATTTATGTGTTACTGTGCGTATATACATATATATTTATGTGTTACTGTGCGTATATACATATATATTTATGTGTTACTGTGCGTATATACATATATATTTATGTGTTAGTATGTGTATATACATATATATTTGTGTTATTATGTGTATATACATATATATTTATGTGTTAGTATGTGTATATACATATATATTTATGTGTTAGTATGTGTATATACAGATATATTTATGTGTTAGTATGTGTATATACATATATATTTATGTGTTAGTATGTGTATATACATATATATTTATGTGTTACTATGTGTATATACATATATATTTATGTGTTATGTGTATATCCTATATTATAAAAGACAAGAGTTTGTCTGAAGCCGTCATGCGCAGTTCAGACAAACTCTTGCAGCTGATCGCACGCGCACCCTTGGCCAGCTGTAATACTTCGCACGCGCGCACTCTCCCACCCACTTAGCATGTTTGTTTCTGACAAAACTGATGTGAGCACTTTGACCCCCCTTGCTGAATGCGCACGCACCCTCGCACCCACTTAGCGTAGCTCACAAAACTGATTTGAGCACTTTCACCGCACGCAGATGACCCCCCTTGCAGAATGCGCACGCACCCTCGCACTCACTTAGCCGCACGCGAACCCTAGCCGTTTACATGACCCACTTAGCCTATCACACAATGCGCACGCGAACCCACGCGCACGCAACTAGCCGTTGAAAGCCTCGCGAGGCATAATACATTGCGCATTTCTATTGCACTGGCACTGAGAAAGGTCATTATTTGAAAGCTCCGCAATTAGCAAAAAAAACATATCTACATTTAACAAAAAACAAAAAACCTCTTTACTTTAAACATTTGCTCTTTAGTTTAAAAGAATTGGGTCTTGAAATTTTAGTTTAAAAAAAAATTGTTGAAAAAAAAATGCCCTCAGGACTTATGTATGTGCTACATAGCACATAGTAAAAAAAATTACCTCAGGACTTATGCTCAGGACTTAGGACTTATGTATGTGCTACATAGTACATAGTAAAAAAAAATGGGGGCAGAGAGCCAAAGAGAAGGGTGGGGGCAGAGAGCCAAAGAGAAGGGGGGGGGGCAGAGAGCCAAAGAGAAGGGGGGGGGGGCAGAGAGCCAAAGAGAAGGGGGGGGGCAGAGAGCCAAAGAGAAGGGGGGGGGGGCAGAGAGCCAAAGAGAAGGGGGGGGGCAGAGAGCCAAAGAGAAGGGGGGGCAGAGAGCCAAAGAGAAGGGGGGGGCAGAGAGCCAAAGAGAAGGGGGGGGGGGGCAGAGAGCCAAAGAGAAGGGGGGGGGGCAGAGAGCCAAAGAGAAGGGGGGGGGCAGAGAGCCAAAGAGAAGGCGGGGGGGGCAGAGAGCCAAAGAGAAGGCGGGGGGGGCAGAGAGCCAAAGAGAAGGGGGGGGGCAGAGAGCCAAAGAGAAGGGGGGGGGGCAGAGAGCCAAAGAGAAGGCGGGGGGGGCAGAGAGCCAAAGAGAAGGCGGGGGGGGGCAGAGAGCCAAAGAGAAGGGGGGGCAGAGAGCCAAAGAGAAGGGGGGGGCAGAGAGCCAAAGAGAAGGGAGGGGCAGAGAGCCAAAGAGAAGGCGGGGGCAGAGAGCCAAAGAGAAGGGGGGGGGCAGAGAGCCAAAGAGAAGGGGGGGGCAGAGAGCCAAAGAGAAGGGGGGGGGGCAGAGAGCCAAAGAGAAGGGGGGGGGGGCAGAGAGCCAAAGAGAAGGGGGGGGCAGAGAGCCAAAGAGAAGGGGGGGGCAGAGAGCCAAAGAGAAGGGGGGGCAGAGAGAGCCAAAGAGAAGGGGGGGGGAGAGAGAGCCAAAGAGAAGGGGGGGGAGAGAGAGCCAAAGAGAAGGGGGGGGAGAGAGAGAGCCAAAGAGAAGGGGGGGGGAGAGAGAGCCAAAGAGAAGGGGGGGGAGAGAGAGCCAAAGAGAAGGGGGGGGAGAGAGAGCCAAAGAGAAGGGGGGGGAGAGAGAGCCAAAGAGAAGGGGGGGAAGAGAGCCAAAGAGAAGGGGGGGGGAGAGCCAAAGAGAAGGGGGGAGAGAGAGCTAAAGAGGGGGGAGAGAGAGCCAAAGAGGGGGGGGGGGAGAGCCAAAGGGGGGGAGAGAGCTAAAGGGGGGAGAGCCAAAGAGGGGGGAGAGAGAGAGCCAAAGAGGAGAGCAAAAGAGGGGAGAGAGCCAAAGAGGGGGGGGGCAGAGCCAAAGAGGGGGGGGAGAGAGCCAAAGAGGGGGGGGAGAGCGCCAAAGAGGGGGGAGAGAGCCAAAGAGGGGGGGGGGAGAGCCAAAGAGGGGGGGGGGAGAGAGCCAAAGAGGGGGGGAGCCAAAGGGGAGGGGGGAGCCAAAGGGGAGGGGAGAGCCAAAGAGGGGGGAGAGAGAGCCAAAGAGGGGGGAGAGAGAGCCAAAGGGGGGGAGCCAAAGAGGGGAGAGATAGAGCCAAAGGGGGGAGAGAGAGCAAAAGAAAGGATGGAGAGAGCCAAAGAGGGGAGAGAGAGAACAAAGGAGAGGGGGGAGAGAAAGCAAAAGAGAGGGGGGAAAGAAAGAAAAAGAGAGGGGGGAAGAGAGAGCAAAAGAAAGGGGGGAGAGAGCAAGGGGTGGGACCGCTGTTCTGAAAAAAATGGCCCGTGTACACGGGCTTTAGTACTAGTACATATATATTTATGTGTTACTATGTGTATATACATATATATTTATGTGTTACTGTGCGTATATACATATATATTTATGTGTTACTGTGCGTATATACATATATATTTATGTGTTAGTATGCGTATATACATATATATTTATGTGTTAGTATGCGTATATACATATATATTTATGTGTTACTATGTGTATATACATATATATTTATGTGTTACTATGTGTATATACATATATATTTATGTGTTAGTATGTGTATATACATATATATTTATGTGTTAGTATGTGTATATACATATATATTTATGTGTTAGTATGTGTATATACATATATATTTATGTGTTACTATGTGTATATACATATATATTTATGTGTTACTATGTGTATATACATATATTTCTTTCATGTAATTAGCAAGAGTCCATGAGCTAGTGACGTATGGGATATACATTCCTACCAGGAGGGGCAAAGTTTCCCAAACCTCAAAATGCCTATACATACACCCCTCACCACACCCACAATTCAGTTTTACAAACTTTGCCTCCTATGGAGGTGGTGAAGTAAGTTTGTGCTAGATTCTACGTTGATATGCGCTCCGCAGCAGGTTGGAGCCCGGTTTTCCTCTCAGCGTGCAGTGAATGTCAGAGAGATGTGAGGAGAGTATTGCCTATTTTGAATGCAGTGATCTCCTTCTACGGGGTCTATTTCATAGGTTCTCTGTTATCGGTCGTAGAGATTCATCTCTTACCTCCCTTTTCAGATCGACGATATACTCTTATATATATATATACCATTACCTCTGCTGATTTTCGTTTCAGTACTGGTTTGGCTTTCTACAAACATGTAGATGAGTGTCCTGGGGTAAGTAAGTCTTATTTTCTGTGACACTCTAAGCTATGGTTGGGCACTTTGTTTATAAAGTTCTAAATATATGTATTCAAACATTTATTTGCCTTGTCTCAGGATGTTCAACATTCCTTATTTTCAGACAGTCAGTTTCATATTTGGGATAATGCACTTGAATCAATTATTTTTTCTTACCTTAAAAAATTTGACTTTTTCCCTGTGGGCTGTTAGGCTCGCGGGGGCTTAAAATGCTTCATTTTATTGCGTCATTCTTGGCGCGGACTTTTTTGGCGCAAAAAATCTTTTCTGTTTCCGGCGTCATACGTGTCGCCGGAAGTTGCGTCATTTTTGACGTTCTTTTGCGCCAAAAATGTCGGCGTTCCGGATGTGGCGTCATATTTGGCCGTCGCTTTTTGTCTCCACATTATTAAGTTCATATGGGCGTCGCTTTTTGTCTCCACATTATTTAAGTTCATTTTTTCTTTGCTTCTGGTTGCTAGAAGCTTGTTCATTGGCATTTTTTTCCCATTCCTGAAACTGTCATTTAAGGAATTTGATCTATTTTGCTTTATATGTTGTTTTTTCTCTTACATATTGCAAGATGTCTCACGTTGCATCCGAGTCAGAAGATACTTCAGGAAAATCGCTGCCTAGTGCTGGAACTACCAAAGCTAAGTGTATCTGCTGTAAACTTTTGGTAGCTATTCCTCCAGCTGTTGTTTGTATTAATTGTCATGACAAACTTGTTAATGCAGATAATATTTCCTTTAGTAATGTACCTTTACCTGTTGCAGTTCCATCAACATCTAAGGTTCAGAATGTTCCTGATAACATAAGAGATTTTGTTTCTGAATCCATCAAGAAGGCTATGTCTGTTATTCCTCCTTCTAGTAAACATAAAAAATCTTTTAAAACTTCTCTTTATACAGATGAATTTTTAAATGAACATCATCATTCTGATTCTGATGACTCTTCTGGTTCAGAGGATTCTGTCTCAGAGATTGATGCTGATAAATCTTCATATTTATTTAAAATGGAATTTATTCGTTCTTTACTTAAAGAAGTACTAATTGCTTTAGAAATTGAGGATTCTGGTCCTCTTGATACTAATTCTAAACGTTTAGATAAGGTCTTTAAATCTCCTGTGGTTATTCCAGAAGTTTTTCCTGTTCCTAATGCTATTTCTGAAGTAATTTCCAGAGAATGGGATAAATTGGGTAATTTATTTACTCCTTCTAAACGTTTTAAGCAATTATATCCTGTGCCGTCTGACAGATTAGAATTTTGGGACAAAATCCCTAGAGTTGATGGGGCTATTTCTACCCTTGCTAAACGGACTACTATTCCTACGTCAGATGGTACTTCGTTTAAAGATCCTTTAGATAGGAAAATTGAATCCTTTCTAAGAAAAGCTTATCTGTGTTCAGGTAATCTTCTTAGACCTGCTATATCATTGGCTGACGTTGCTGCAGCTTCAACTTTTTGGTTGGAAACTTTAGCGCAACAAGTAACAGATCATGATTCTCATAATATTATTATTCTTCTTCAACATGCTAATAATTTTATCTGTGATGCCATTTTTTATATTATCAGAGTTGATGTCAGGTTTATGTCTCTAGCTATTTTAGCTAGAAGAGCTTTATGGCTTAAAACTTGGAATGCTGATATGGCTTCTAAATCAACTCTACTTTCCATTTCTTTCCAGGGTAACAAATTATTTGGTTCTCAGTTGGATTCTATTATCTCAACTGTTACTGGTGGGAAAGGAACTTTTTTACCACAGGATAAAAAATCTAAGGGTAAGAACAGGGCTAATAATCGTTTTCGTTCCTTTCGTTTCAACAAAGAACAAAAGCCTGATCCTTCATCCTCAGGAGCAGTTTCAGTTTGGAAACCATCTCCAGTCTGGAATAAATCCAAGCCTTCTAGAAAGACAAAGCCAGCTTCTAAGTCCACATGAAGGTGCGGCCCTCATTCCAGCTCAGCTGGTAGGGGGCAGGTTACGTTTTTTCAAAGAAATTTGGATCAATTCTGTTCACAATCTTTGGATTCAGAACATTGTTTCAGAAGGGTACAGAATTGGTTTCAAGATGAGATCTCCTGCAAAGAGATTTTTTCTTTCCCGTGTCCCAGTAAATCCAGTGAAAGCTCAAGCATTTCTGAATTGTGTTTCAGATCTAGAGTTGGCTGGAGTAATTATGCCAGTTCCAGTTCTGGAACAGGGGATGGGGGTTTTATTCAAATCTCTTCATTGTACCAAAGAAGGAGAATTCCTTCAGACCAGTTCTGGATCTAAAAATATTGAATCGTTATGTAAGGATACCAACGTTCAAAATGGTAACTGTAAGGACTATCTTGCCTTTTGTTCAGCAAGGGCATTATATGTCCACAATAGATTTACAGGATGCATATCTGCATATTCCGATTCATCCAGATCATTATCAGTTCCTGAGATTCTCTTTTCTGGACAAGCATTACCAGTTTGTGACTCTGCCGTTTGGCCTAGCTACAGCTCCAAGAATTTTTACAAAGGTTCTCGGTGCCCTTCTGTCTGTAATCAGAGAACAGGGTATTGTGGTATTTCCTTATTTGGACGATATCTTGGTACTTGCTCAGTCTTTACATTTAGCAGAATCTCATACGAATCGACTTGTGTTGTTTCTTCAAGATCATGGTTGGAGGATCAATTCACCAAAAAGTTCATTGACTCCTCAGACAAGGGTAACCTTTCTGGGTTTCCAGATAGATTCAGTGTCCATGACTCTGTCTTTGACAGACAAGAGACGTCTAAAATTGATCTCAGCTTGTCAAAACCTTCAGTCACAATCATTCCCTTCGGTAGCCTTATGCATGGAAATTCTAGGTCTTATGACTGCTGCATCGGACGCGATCCCCTTTGCTCGTTTTCACATGCGACCTCTTCAGCTCTGTATGCTGAATCAATGGTGCAAGGATTACACAAAGATATCTCAATTATTATCTTTAAAACCGATTGTACGACACTCTCTAACGTGGTGGACAGATCACCATTGTTTAATTCAGGGGGCTTCTTTTGTGCTTCCGACCTGGACTGTAATTTCAACAGATGCAAGTCTCACAGGTTGGGGAGCTGTGTGGGGATCTCTGACGGCACAAGGAGTTTGGGAATCTCAGGAGGTGAGATTACCGATCAATATTTTGGAACTCCGTGCAATTTTCAGAGCTCTTCAGTTTTGGCCTCTTCTGAAGAGAGAATAGTTCATTTGTTTTCAGACAGACAATATCACAACTGTGGCATACATCAATCATCAAGGAGGGACTCACAGTCCTCTGGCTATGAAAGAAGTATCTCGAATTTTGGTTTGGGCGGAATCCAGCTCCTGTCTAATCTCTGCGGTTCATATCCCAGGTATAGACAATTGGGAAGCGGATTATCTCAGTCGCCAAACGTTGCATCCGGGCGAATGGTCTCTTCACCCAGAGGTATTTCTTCAGATTGTTCAAATGTGGGAGCTTCCAGAAATAGATCTGATGGCGTCTCATCTAAACAAGAAACTTCCCAGGTATCTGTCCAGATCCCGGGATCCTCAGGCGGAAGCAGTGGATGCATTATCACTTCCTTGGAAATATCATCCTGCCTATATCTTTCCGCCTCTAGTTCTTCTTCCAAGAGTAATCTCCAAGATTCTGAAGGAATGCTCGTTTGTTCTGTTGGTAGCTCCGGCATGGCCTCACAGGTTTTGGTATGCGGATCTTGTCCGGATGGCCTCTTGCCATCCGTGGACTCTTCCGCTAAGACCAGACCTTCTGTCGCAAGGTCCTTTTTTCCATCAGGATCTCAAATCCTTAAATTTAAAGGTATGGAGACTGAACGCTTGATTCTTGGTCAAAGAGGTTTCTCTGACTCTGTGATTAATACTATGTTACAGGCTCGTAAATCTGTATCCAGAGAGATATATTATAGAGTCTGGAAGACTTATTTCTTTCATGTAATTAGCAAGAGTCCATGAGCTAGTGACGTATGGGATATACATTCCTACCAGGAGGGGCAAAGTTTCCCAAACCTTAAAATGCCTATAAATACACCCCTCACCACACCCACAATTCAGTTTTACAAACTTTGCCTCCGATGGAGGTGGTGAAGTAAGTTTGTGCTAGATTCTACGTTGATATGCGCTCCGCAGCAAGTTGGAGCCCGGTTTTCCTCTCAGCGTGCAGTGAATGTCAGAGGGATGTGAGGAGAGTATTGCCTATTTGAATGCAGTGATCTCCTTCTACGGGGTCTATTTCATAGGTTCTCTGTTATCGGTCGTAGAGATTCATCTCTTACCTCCCTTTTCAGATCGACGATATACTCTTATATATACCATTTCCTCTACTGATTCTCGTTTCAGTACTGGTTTGGCTTTCTACAAATATGTAGATGAGTGTCCTGGGGTAAGTAAATCTTATTTTCTGTGACACTCTAAGCTATGGTTGGGCACTTTATTTATAAAGTTCTAAATATATGTATTCAAACATTTATTTGCCTTGACTCAGAATGTTCAACTTTCCTTATTTTTTAGACAGTCAGTTTCATATTTGGGATAAATGCATTTGTTTCAATCATTTTTTCTTACCTTAAAAAATTTGACTTTTTCCCTGTGGGCTGTTAGGCTCGCGGGGGCAGAAAATGCTTCATTTTATTGCGTCATTCTTGGCGCGGACTTTTTTGGCGCAAAATTTTTTTTCTGTTTCCGGCGTCATACGTGTCGCCGGAAGTTGCGTCATTTTTTTGACGTTTTTTTTGCGTCAAAAATGTCGGCGTTCCGGATGTGGCGTCATTTTTGGCGCCAAAAGCATTTAGGCGCCAAATAATGTGGGCGTCTTTTTTGGCGCTAAAAAATATGGGCGTCATTTTTGTCTCCACATTATTTAAGTCTCATTATTTATTGCTTCTGGTTGCTAGAAGCTTGTTCACTGGCATTTTTTTCCCATTCCTGAAACTGTCATTTAAGGAATTTGATCAATTTTGCTTTATATGTTGTTTTTTTCTTTTACATATTGCAAGATGTTCCACGTTGCAACTGAGTCAGAAGATACTACAGGAAAATCACTGCACAGTGCTGGAGCTACCAAGCTAAGTGTATCTGCTATAAACTTTTGGTATCTGTTTCTCCAGCTGTTATTTGTATTGCATGTCATGTCAAAACTTATTAATGCAGATAAAATTTCCTTTAGTACTGTTACATTACCTGTTGCTGTTCCGTCAACATCTAATTTTCAGAGTGTTCCTGATAACATAAGAGATTTTATTTTTTAAATCCATTAAGAAGGCTATGTCTGTTATTTCTCCTTCTAGTTTACATAAAAGTCTTTTAAAACTTCTCTTTTTTCAGATGAATTTTTAAATGAACATCATCATTCTGATACTGATAATGGTTCTTCTGGTTCAGAGGTTTCTGTCTCAGAGGTTGATGCTGATAAATCTTTGTATTTGTTCAAGATGGAATTTATTCGTTCTTTACTTAAAGAAGTGTTATTTGCATTAGAAATAGAGGATTCTGGTCCTCTTGATACTAAATGTAAACGTTTAAATAAGGTTTTTAAATCTCCTGTAGTTATTCCAGAAGTGTTTTATCTCCCTGATGCTATTTCTGAAGTAATTTCCAGGGAATGGAATAATTTGGGTAATTTATTTACTCCTTCTAGACGTTTAAGCAAATTATATCCTGTGCCATCTGACAGATTAGAGTTTTTTGGGACAAAAATCCCTAAGGTTATGGGGCTGTCTCTACTCCTGCTAATGTACTACTATTCCTACGGCAGATAGTACTTAATTTAAGGATCCTTTAGATAGGAAAATTGAATCCTTTCTAAGAAAAGCTTCCTTATGTTCAGGTAATCTTCTTAGACCTGCTATATTTTTAGCGGATGTTGCTGCAGCTTCAACTTTTTGGTTAGAAGCTTTAGCGCAACAAATAACAGATCATAATTTTATAGCATTATTATTATTCTATAACATGCTAATAATTTTATTGGTGATACCATCTTTTGATATCATTAGAGTTGATGTCAGGTATATGTGTCTAGCTATTTTAGCTAGAAAAGCTTTATGGATTAAACTTGGAATGCTGACATGTCTTCTAAGTCAACTTTGCTTTCCCTTTCTTTCCAGGGTAAATAATCATTTTCGTTCCTTTCCTCACAACAAGGAACAAAAGCCTGATCCTTCATCCTCAGGAGCGGTATCAGTTTGGAAACTATTTCCAGTTTGGAATATATCCAAGCCTTATAGAAACCTATAGCCAGCTCCTAAGTACCTATGAAGGTGCGGCCCTTATTCCAGCTCAGCTGGTATGGGGCAGATTACGTTTTCTTCAAAGAAATTTGGATCAATTCCGTTCTTAATCTCTGGTTTCAGAAACATTGTTTCAGAAAGGTACAAAATTGGCTTCAAGTTAAGGCCTCCTGCTAAGAGATTCTTTTCTTTCCCGTGTCCCAGTTAACACAGCAAAGGCTCAGCATTTCTGAAATGTGTTTCAGATCTAGAGTTGGCTGGAGTATTTATGCCAGTTCCAGTTCTGGAACAGGGGCTGGGGTTTTATTTTATCTCTTCATTGTACCAAAGAAGGTCAATTCCTTCAGACCAGTTCCGGATCTATCATTATTGAATCGTTATGTTAGGATACCAACATTCAAGATGGTTACTGTAGGACTATCCTGCCTTTTGTTTAGCAAGGGCATTATATGTCTACAATAGATTTACAGGATGTGTATCTGCATATTCCGATTCATCCAGATCACTTTTAGTGTCTGAGATTCTCTTTTTAGACAAGCATTACCAGTTTTGTGGCTCTACCGTTTGGCCTAGCCTCAGTTCCAAGAATTTTTTTCAAAGGTTCTCGGTGCCCTTCTTTCTGTAATCAGAGAATAGGGTTTTTGGTATTTCCTTATTTGGACGATATCTTGGTACTTGCTCAGTCTTCTAATTTTCGAAGAATCTCATACGAATCGACTTGTGTTGTTTCTTCAAGTTCATGGTTGGAGGATCAATTTACCAATCAGTTCATTGATTCCTCAGACAAGGGTAACCTTTTTAGGTTTCTAGATAAATTCAGTGTCTATGACTCTGTCCTTGTCAGACAGGAGAAGTCTAACATTGATATCAGCTTGTCAAAACCTTCAGTCACAATCATTCCCTTTGGTAGCCTTATGCATGGAAATGTTGGGTCTTAGGACTGCCGCATCAGATGCGATCTCCTTTGCTCATTTTCACATGCGACCTCTTCAGCTCTGTATGCTGAACCTATGGTGCAGGGATTACTCAAAGATATCTCAATTAATATCTTTAAACCGATTTTACGAAACTCTCTGACATGGTGGACAGATCACCATCGTTTAGTTCAGGGGGCTTCTTTGTTCTTCCGACCTGGACTATAATCTCAACAGATGCAAGTCTTACAGGTTGGGGAGCTGTGTGGGGGTATCTGACGGCACAAGGGGTTTGGGAATCTCAGGAGGTGAGATTTCCGATCAATATTTTGGAACTCCGTGCAATTTTCAGAGCTCTTCAGTCTTGGCCTCTTCTGAAGAGAGAGTTGTTCATTTGTTTTCAGATAGACAATGTCACAACTGTGGCATACATCAATCATCAAGGAGGGACTCACAGTCCTCTGGCTATGAAAGAAGTATCTCGAATTTTGGTTTGGGCGGAATCCAGCTCCTGTCTAATCTCTGCGGTTCATATCCCAGGTATGGACAATTGGAAAGCGGATTATCTCAGTCGCCAAACGTTGCATCCGGGCGAATGGTCTCTTCACCCAGAGGTATTTCTTCAGATTGTTCAAATGTGGGAACTTCCAGAAATAGATCTGATGGCTTCTCATCTAAACAAGAAACTTCCCAGGTATCTGTCCAGATCCCGGGATCCTCAGGCGGAGGCAGTGGATGCATTATCACTTCCTTGGAAGTATCATCCTGCCTATATCTTTCCGCCTCTAGTTCTTCTTCCAAGAGTAATCTCCAAGATTCTGAAGGAATGCTCGTTTGTTCTGCTGGTAGCTCCGGCATGGCCTCACAGGTTTTGGTATGCGGATCTTGTCCGGATGGCCTCTTGCCAACCGTGGACTCTTCCGTTAAGACCAGACCTTTTGTCTCAAGGTCCTTTTTTCCATCAGGATCTGAAATCCTTTAATTTAAAGGTATGGAGATTGAACGCTTGATTCTTGGTCAAAGAGGTTTCTCTGACTCTGTGATTAATACTATGTTACAGGCTCGTAAATCTGTATCCAGAGAGATATATTATAGAGTCTGGAAGACTTATATTTCTTGGTGTCTTTCTCATCATTTTTCTTGGCATTCTTTTAGAATACCGAGAATATTACAGTTTCTTCAGGATGGTTTAGATAAGGGTTTGTCCGCAAGTTCCTTGAAAGGTCAAATCTCTGCTCTTTCTGTTCTTTTTCACAGAAAGATTGCTATTCTTCCTGATATTCATTGTTTTGTACAAGCTTTGGTTCGTATAAAGCCTGTCATTAAGTCAATTTCTCCTCCTTGGAGTTTGAATTTGGTTCTGGGGGCTCTTCAAGCTCCTCCATTTGAACCTATGCATTCATTGGATATTAAATTACTTTCTTGGAAAGTTTTGTTCCTTTTGGCCATCTCTTCTGCCAGAAGAGTTTCTGAATTATCTGCTCTTTCTTGTGAGTCTCCTTTTCTGATTTTTCATCAGGATAAGGCGGTGTTGCGAACTTCTTTTGAATTTTTACCTAAATTGTGAATTCCAACAACATTAGTAGAGACATTGTGGTTCCTTCATTATGTCCTAATCCTAAGAATTCTAAGGAGAAATCGTTGCATTCTTTGGATGTTATTAGAGCTTTGAAATATTATGTTGAAGCTACTAAGTCTTTCCGAAAGACTTCTAGTTTATTTGTTATCTTTTCCGGTTTTAGAAAGGCCAGAAAACTTCTGCCATTTCTTTGGCATCTTGGTTGAAATCTTTAATTCATCTTGCCTATGTTGAGTCGGGTAAGACTCCGCCTCGTAGGATTACAGCTCATTCTACTAGTTCAGTTTCTACTTCCTGGGCGTTTAGGAATGAAGCTTCGGTTGATCAGATTTGCAAAGCGGCAACTTGGTCCTCTTTGCATACTTTTACCAAATTCTACCATTTTGTTGTATTTTCTTCTTCTGAAGCAGTTTTTGGTAGAAAAGTACTTCAGGCAGCGGTTTCAGTTTGAATCTTCTGCTTATGTTTTTCATTAAACTTTATTTTGGGTGTGGATTATTTTCAGCAGGAATTGGCTGTCTTTATTTTATCCCTCCCTCTCTAGTGACTCTTGTGTGGAAAGATCCACATCTTGGGTAGTCATTATCCCATACGTCACTAGCTCATGGACTCTTGCTAATTACATGAAAGAAAACATAATTTATGTAAGAACTTACCTGATAAATTCATTTCTTTCATATTAGCAAGAGTCCATGAGGCCCGCCCTTTTTTGTGGTGGTTATGATTTTTTTGTATAAAGCACAATTATTCCAATTCCTTATTTTATATGCTTTCGCACTTTTTTCTTATCACCCCACTTCTTGGCTATTCGTTAAACTGAATTGTGGGTGTGGTGAGGGGTGTATTTATAGGCATTTTAAGGTTTGGGAAACTTTGCCCCTCCTGGTAGGAATGTATATCCCATACGTCACTAGCTCATGGACTCTTGCTAATATGAAAGAAATGAATTTATCAGGTAAGTTCTTACATAAATTATGTTATTTCTTGGTGTCTTTCTCATCATTTTTCCTGGCATTCTTTTAGAATTCCGAGAATTTTACAGTTTCTTCAGGATGGTTTGGATAAAGGTTTATCCGCAAGTTCTTTGAAAGGACAAATCTCTGCTCTTTCTGTTCTTTTTCACAGAAAGATTGCTAATCTTCCTGATATTCATTGTTTTGTACAAGCTTTGGTTCGTATAAAACCTGTCATTAAGTCAATTTCTCCTCCTTGGAGTTTGAATTTGGTTCTGGGGGCTCTTCAAGCTCCTCCATTTGAACCTATGCATTCATTGGACATTAAATTACTTTCTTGGAAAGTTTTGTTCCTTTTGGCGATCTCTTCTGCCAGAAGAGTCTCTGAATTATCTGCTCTTTCTTGTGAGTCTCCTTTTCTGATTTTTCATCAGGATAAGGCGGTGTTGCGAACTTCTTTTGAATTTTTACCTAAAGTTGTGAATTCCAACAACATTAGTAGAGAAATTGTGGTTCCTTCATTATGTCCTAATCCTAAGAATTCTAAGGAGAAATCGTTGCATTCTTTGGATGTTGTTAGAGCTTTGAAATATTATGTTGAAGCTACTAAGTCTTTCCAAAAGACTTCTAGTTTATTTGTTACCTTTTCCGGTTCTAGAAAAGGCCAGAAAGCTTCTGCCATTTCTTTGGCATCTTGGTTGAAATCTTTAATTCATCATGCCTATGTTGAGTCGGGTAAAACTCCGCCTCAAAGGATTACAGCTCATTCTACTAGGTCAGTTTCTACTTCCTGGGCGTTTAGGAATGAAGCTTCGATTGATCAGATTTGCAAAGCAGCAACTTGGTCCTCTTTGCATACTTTTACTAAATTTTACCATTTTGATGTATTTTCTTCCTCTGAAGCAGTTTTTGGTAGAAAAGTACTTCAGGCAGCGGTTTCAGTTTGAATCTTCTGTTTATGTTTTTCATTAAACTTATTTTGGGTGTGGATTATTTTCAGCAGGAATTGGCTGTCTTTATTTTATCCCTCCCTCTCTAGTGACTCTTGCGTGGAAAGATCCACATCTTGGGTAATCATTATCCCATACGTCACTAGCTCATGGACTCTTGCTAATTACATGAAAGAAAACATAATTTATGTAAGAACTTACCTGATAAATTCATTTCTTTCATATTAGCAAGAGTCCATGAGGCCCGCCCTTTTTTGTGGTGGTTATGATTTTTTTGTATAAAGCACAATTATTCCAATTCCTTATTTTATATGCTTTCACACTTTTTTCTTATCACCCCACTTCTTGGCTATTCGTTAAACTGAATTGTGGGTGTGGTGAGGGGTGTATTTATAGGCATTTTGAGGTTTGGGAAACTTTGCCCCTCCTGGTAGGAATGTATATCCCATACGTCACTAGCTCATGGACTCTTGCTAATATGAAATGAATTTATCAGGTAAGTTCTTACATAAATTATGTTATTTATGTGTTACTATGTGTATATACATATATATTTATGTGTTACTATGTGTATATACATATATATTTATGTGTTAGTATGTGTATATACATATATATTTGTGTTACTATGTGTATATACATATATATTTATGTGTTACTATGTGTATATACATATATATTTATCTGTTACTATGTGTATATACATATATATTTATCTGTTATTATGTGTATATACATATATATTTATCTGTTATTATGTGTATATACATATATATTTATCTGTTATTATGTGTATATACATATATATTTATCTGTTATTATGTGTATATAGATATATATTTATCTGTTACTATGTGTATATACATATATATTTATCTGTTACTATGTGTATATACATATATATTTATGTGTTACTATGTGTATATATATATATATATATTTATTTATGTGTTACTATGTGTATATATATATATATATTTATGTGTTACTATGTGTATATACATATATATTTATCTGTTACTATGTGTATATACATATATTTATTTGTTATTATCTGTATATACATATATATTTATGTGTTACTATGTGTATATACATATATATTTCTTTCATGTAATTAACAAGAGTCCATGAGCTAGTGACGTATGGGATATACATTCCTACCAGGAGGGGCAAAGTTTCCCAAACCTTAAAATGCCTATAAATACACCCCTCACCACACCCACAAATCAGTTTTTACAAACTTTGCCTCCAAGGGAGGTGGTGAAGTAAGTTTGTGCTAGATTCTACGTTGATATGCGCTCCGCAGCAAGTTGGAGCCCGGTTTTCCTCTCAGCGTGCAGTGAATGTCAGAGGGATGTGTGGAGAGTATTGCCTATTGAATGCAGTGATCTCCTTCTACGGGGTCTATTTCATAAGGTTCTCTGTTATCGGTCGTAGAGATTCATCTCTTACCTCCCTTTTCAGATCGACGATATACTCTTATATTTACCATTTCCTCTACTGATTCTCGTTTCAGTACTGGTTTGGCTTTCTACAAACATGTAGATGAGTGTCCTGGGGTAAGTAAATCTTATTTTCTGTGACACTCTAAGCTATGGTTGGGCACTTTATTTATAAAGTTCTAAATATATGTATTCAAACATTTATTTGCCTTGACTCAGAATGTTCAACTTTCCTTATTTCCAGACAGTCAGTTTCATATTTGGGATTATGCTTTAAATTATCATATTTTTCTTACCTCAAAAATTTGACTTTTTTCCCTGTGGGCTGTTAGGCTCGCGGGGGCTGAAAATGCTTCATTTTATTGCGTCATTCTTGGCGCGTACTTTTTTGGCGCAAAAATTCTTTTCAGTTTCCGGCGTCATACGTGTCGCCGGAAGTTGCGTCATTTTTGACGTTATTTTGCGCCAAAAATGTCGGCGTTCCGGATGTGGCGTCATTTTTGGCGCCAAAAGCATTTAGGCGCCAAATAATGTGGGCGTCTTATTTGGCGCCAAAAAATATGGGCGTCGCTTTTGTCTCCACATTATTTCAGTCTCATTTTTCATTTGCTTCTGGTTGCTAGAAGCTTGATGTTTGGCATTTTTTTCCCATTCCTGAAACTGTCTTATAAGGAATTTGATCTATTTTGCTTTATATGTTGTTTTTTCTCTTACATATTGCAAGATGTCTCACGTTGCATCTGAGCCAGAAGATACTACAGGAAAACCTCTGCCTGCTGGATCTACCAAAGCTAAGTGTATCTGCTGTAAACTTTTGGTAGCTATTCCTCCAGCTGTTGTTTGTAATAATTGTCATGACAAACTTGTTAAAGCAGATAATATTTCCTTTAGTGATGTACCATTGCCTGTTGCAGTTCCCTCAACATCTAAGGTGCAGAATGTTCCTGATAACATAAGAGATTTTGTTTCTGAATCCATAAAGAAGGCTTTGTCTGTTATTTCTCCTTCTAGTAAACGTAAAAAGTCTTTTAAATCTTCTCTCTCTACAGATGAATTTTTAAATGAACACCATCATTCTGATTCTTTGGACTCTTCTGGTTCAGAGGATTCTGTCTCAGAGATTGATGCTGATAAATCTTCATATTTATTTAAGATGGAATTTATTCGCTCTTTACTTAAAGAAGTACTAATTGCTTTAGAAATAGAGGATTCTAGTCCTCTTGATACTAATTCTATACGTTTGGATAAGGTTTTTAAAGCTCCTGCGGTTATTCCAGAAGTCTTTCCTGTTCCTAATGCTATTTCTGCAGTAATTGCTAAGGAATGGGATAAATTGGGTAATTCATTTACTCCTTCTAAACGTTTTAAGCAATTATATCCTGTTCCGCCTGACAGGTTAGAATTTTGGGACAAAATCCCTAAAGTTGATGGGGCTATTTCTACCCTTGCTAAACGTACTACCATTCCTACGTCAGATGGTACCTCGTTTAAGGATCCTTTAGATAGAAAAATTGAATCTTTTCTAAGGAAAGCTTATCTATGTTCAGGTAATCTTCTTAGACCTGCTATATCATTGGCTGATGTTGCTGCAGCTTCAACTTTTTGGTTGGAAACTCTAGCGCAACAAGTAACAAATCGTGATTCTCATGATATTATTCTTCTTCTTCAGCATGCTAATAATTTCATCTGTGATGCCATTTTTGATATTATTAGAGTTGATGTTAGATTTATGTCTCTGGCTATCTTAGCCAGAAGAGCTTTATGGCTTAAGACTTGGAATGCTGATATGGCTTCTAAATCAACTCTACTTTCCATTTCTTTCCAGGGAAACAAATTATTTGGTTCTCAGTTGGATTCTATTATTTCAACTGTTACTGGTGGGAAAGGAACTTTTTTACCACAGGATAAAAAGTCTAAAGGTAAAAACAGGGCTAACAATCGTTTTCGTTCCTTTCGTTTCAACAAAGAACAAAAGCCTGATCCTTCGTCCTCAGGAGCAGTTTCAGTTTGGAAACCATCTCCAGTCTGGAATAAATCCAAGCCTGCCAGAAAGGCAAAGCCTGCTTCTAAGTTCACATGAAGGTACGGCCCTCATTCCAGTTCAGCTGGTAGGGGGCAGGTTACGTTTTTTCAAAGAAATTTGGATCAATTCTGTTCACAATCTTTGGATTCAGAACATTGTTTCAGAAGGGTACAGAATTGGTTTCAAGATGAGACCTCCTGCAAAGAGATTTTTTCTTTCCCATGTCCCAGTAAATCCAGTGAAAGCTCAAGCATTTCTGAATTGTGTTTCAGATCTAGAGTTGGCTGGAGTAATTATGCCAGTTCCAGTTCCGGAACAGGGGATGGGGTTTTATTCAAATCTCTTCATTGTACCAAAGAAGGAGAATTCCTTCAGACCAGTTCTGGATCTAAAATTATTGAATCATTATGTAAGGATACCAACGTTCAAGATGGTAACTGTAAGGACTATATTGCCTTTTGTTCAGCAAGGGAATTATATGTCCACAATAGATTTACAGGATGCATATCTGCATATTCCGATTCATCCAGATCATTATCAGTTCCTGAGATTCTCTTTTCTAGACAAGCATTACCAATTTGTGGCTCTACCGTTTGGCCTTGCTACAGCTCCAAGAATTTTCACAAAGATTCTCGGTGCCCTTCTGTCTGTAATCAGAGAACAGGGTATTGTGGTATTTCCTTATTTGGACGATATCTTGGTACTTGCTCCGTCTTTACATTTAGCAGAGTCTCATACGAATCGACTTGTGTTGTTTCTTCAAGATCATGGTTGGAGGATCAATTTACCAAAAAGTTCTTTGATTCCTCAAACAAGGGTAACCTTTCTGGGTTTCCAGATAGATTCAGTGTCCATGACTTTGTCTTTAACAGACAAGAGACGTCTAAAATTGATTACAGCCTGTCGAAACCTTCAGTCTCAATCATTCCCTTCGGTAGCCTTATGCATGGAAATTCTAGGTCTTATGACTGCTGCATCGGACGCGATCCCCTTTGCTCGTTTTCACATGCGACCTCTTCAGCTCTGTATGCTGAAGCAATGGTGCAGGGATTACACGAAGATATATCAATTAATATCTTTAAAACCGATTGTTCGGCACTCTCTAACATGGTGGACAGATCACCATCGTTTAATTCAGGGGGCTTCTTTTGTTCTTCCGACCTGGACTGTAATTTCAACAGATGCAAGTCTCACAGGTTGGGGAGCTGTGTGGGGATCTCTGACGGCACAAGGAGTTTGGGAATCTCAGGAGGTGAGATTACCGATCAATATCTTGGAACTCCGTGCAGTTTTCAGAGCTCTTCAGTTTTGGCCTCTTCTGAAGAGAGAATCGTTCATTTGTTTTCAGACAGACAATGTCACAACTGTGGCATACATCAATCATCAAGGAGGGACTCACAGTCCTCTGGCTATGAAAGAAGTATCTCGAATTTTGGTTTGGGCGGAATCCAGCTCCTGTCTAATCTCTGCGGTTCATATCCCAGGTGTAGACAATTGGGAAGCGGATTATCTCAGTCGCCAAACGTTGCATCCGGGCGAATGGTCTCTTCACCCAGAGGTATTTCTTCAGATTGTTCATTTGTGGGGGCTCCCAGAGATAGATCTGATGGCCTCTCATCTAAACAAGAAACTTCCCAGGTATCTGTCCAGATCCCGGGATCCTCAGGCGGAGGCAGTGGATGCATTATCACTTCCTTGGAAGTATCATCCTGCCTATATCTTTCCGCCTCTAGTTCTTCTTCCAAGAGTAATCTCCAAGATTCTGAGGGAATGCTCGTTTGTTCTGCTAATAGCTCCGGCATGGCCTCACAGGTTTTGGTATGCGGATCTTGTCCGGATGGCATCTTGCCAGCCATGGACTCTTCCGTTAAGACCAGACCTTCTGTCACAAGGTCTTTTTCCATCCGGATCTGAAATCCTTAAATTTAAAGGTATGGAGATTGAACGCTTGATTCTTGGTCATAGAGGTTTCTCTGACTCCGTGATTAATACTATGTTACAGGCTCGTAAATCTGTATCTCGAGAGATATATTATAGAGTCTGGAAGACTTATATTTCTTGGTGTCTTTCTCATCATTTTTCTTGGCATTCTTTTAGAATACCGAGAATTTTACAGTTTCTTCAGGATGGTTTAGATAAGGGTTTGTCCGCAAGTTCTTTGAAAGGACAAATCTCCGTTCTTTCTGTTCTTTTTCACAGAAAGATTGCTATTCTTCCTGATATTCATTGTTTTGTACAAGCTTTGGTTCGTATAAAACCTGTCATTAAGTCAATTTCTCCTCCTTGGAGTTTGAATTTGGTTCTGGGAGCTCTTCAAGCTCCTCCGTTTGAACCTATGCATTCTTTGGACATTAAATTACTTTCTTGGAAAGTTTTGTTCCTTTTGGCCATCTCTTCTGCTAGAAGAGTTTCTGAATTATCTGCTCTTTCGTGTGAGTCTCCTTTTCTGATTTTTCATCAGGATAAGGCGGTGTTGCGAACTTCTTTTGATTTTTTACCTAAAGTTGTGAATTCCAACAACATTAGTAGAGAAATTGTGGTTCCTTCATTATGTCCTAATCCTAAGAATTCTAAGGAGAAATCATTGCATTCTTTGGATGTTGTTAGAGCTTTGAAATATTATGTTGAAGCTACGAAATCTTTCCGTAAGACTTCTAGTCTATTTGTTATCTTTTTCGGTTCTAGAAAAGGCCAGAAAGCTTCTGCCATTTCTTTGGCATCTTGGTTGAAATCTTTAATTCATCTTGCCTATGTTGAGTCGGGTAAAATTCCGCCTCAAAGAATTACAGCTCATTCTACTAGGTCAGTATCTACTTCCTGGGCGTTTAGGAATGAAGCTTCGGTTGACCAGATCTGCAAAGCAGCAACTTGGTCCTCTTTGCATACTTTTACTAAATTCTACCATTTTGATGTATTTTCTTCTTCTGAAGCAGTTTTTGGTAGAAAAGTTCTTCAGGCAGCGGTTTCAGTTTGAATCTTCTGCTTATGTTTTTTGTTAAACTTTATTTTGGGTGTGGATTATTTTCAGCAGGAATTGGCTGTCTTTATTTTATCCCTCCCTCTCTAGTGACTCTTGTGTGGAAAGATCCACATCTTGGGTAGTCATTATCCCATACGTCACTAGCTCATGGACTCTTGTTAATTACATGAAAGAAAACATAATTTATGTAAGAACTTACCTGATAAATTCATTTCTTTCATATTAACAAGAGTCCATGAGGCCCACCCTTTTTTGTGGTGGTTATGATTTTTTTGTATAAAGCACAATTATTCCAATTCCTTATTTTATATGCTTCGCACTTTTTTTCTTATCACCCCACTTCTTGGCTATTCGTTAAACTGATTTGTGGGTGTGGTGAGGGGTGTATTTATAGGCATTTTAAGGTTTGGGAAACTTTGCCCCTCCTGGTAGGAATGTATATCCCATACGTCACTAGCTCATGGACTCTTGTTAATATGAAAGAAATGAATTTATCAGGTAAGTTCTTACATAAATTATGTTTTATGTGTTACTATGTGTATATACATATATATTTATGTGTTAGTATGTGTATATACATATATATTTGTGTTACTATGTGTATATACATATATATTTATGTGTTACTATGTGTATATACATATATATTTATCTGTTACTATGTGTATATACATATATATTTATCTGTTACTATGTGTATATACATATATATTTATCTGTTACTATGTGTATATACATATATATTTATGTGTTACTATGTGTATATATATATATATTTATGTGTTACTATGTGTATATATATATATATATATATATATATATTTATTTATGTGTTACTATGTGTGTATATATATATATATATATATTTATGTGTTACTATGTGTATATACATATATATTTATGTCTTATTATCTGTATATACATATATATTTATGTTAATAGGAAACTTGACGCAACCAGTCCTGTAGTTCTCAAGACCAATTAGCCAGTTACCACACCCAGGGTAATACTGCGATTAAGCCACCAAAACATTATAAAGCTCTTGTGTAAGAAAGTTCACTTTCTGTCAGTCCCTTATGCATATCCAAACAGGAAAACACGCCGCTTTACCAGGAAACAGGAGCAGGTACAGGCTCGCAGTAAGGTCGGTATGCAACGAGCAATCCAACTGGTGATTGGAACTTAGAATCAAGAAGGAGGAAATGCTCGATAAAAAATAAAAAAATGGGGGCGTCTTCAGGCAGCACCTTGAGCGGTAGCAAAATTTGTTGCTGCGTGTGGAATGCTGATAAATTGCCAATTATCAGATATTTATGAAGGCATCTACCTTATACACCTTACTGACTGGATTCTACAGATTCTACTGAACATTTTGGTATAAGTTTGTGCCGAATTTCACACCAGACATACGATCTGAAGCATTGAGTCCTACGGCAACCCTTGTGGAAGACTTCAATACACCCCCCCGCAAGCAATAATACGGGGTATGAGCAGCCTTTTAGCCGCTATAAATTCTCAAACTAATAAGACACATTATTTCTTCTACTTGATACAACGAGTCCACGGATTCATCCTTACTTGTGGGATATTATCCTCCTGCTAACAGGAAGTGGCAAAGAGCACCACAGCAGAGCTGTATATATAGCTCCTCCCTTCTCTCCACCCCCTGTCATTCTCTTTGCCTATACTAAGTAATAGGAAGAGGTAAAGGTAACATTTTAGAGCAGTTTTGGAGAAATTGTACGCTTTTTTACTCTTAAAGGCGCAGTACCGTTTTTTCCATATTGTTGTTTTTTCACCAAATAAAGAGTTTTCAAGACTTTTTTGTGGTTATTACTAGTCTGTTCAACATGTCTGACATTGAGGAAAGTCAATGTTCTATGTGTTTAGAAGCCATTGTGGAACCCCCACTTAAAATGTGTCCCTCATGTACTGAAAGGGCCTTACTTTGCAAAGAACATATTTCTCTTGTAAGATGTATCGAGTCCACGGATTCATCCTTACTTGTGGGATATTCTCCTCCCCTACAGGAAGTGGTAGAGAGAGCACCCACAGCAGAGCTGCCTATATAGCTCCCCCCTTAGCTCCACCCCCCAGTCATTCTCTCTGCCTGCTTAACTGCTAGGAAGGGCAAAGAGGAGTGTGGTGACAAAAATGTTAGGTTTTTATTTCTCAAGCAAAAGTTTGTTATTTTTAAATGGTACCGGTGTGTACTATTTACTCTCTGGCAGAAAAGGGATGAAGATTTCTGCAAGGAGGATGATTATCTTAGCACTTTGTAACTAAGATCCACTGCTGTTCTCACAAGGGCTGAAGAGTACAGGAAAACTCCAGTTGGGGGAACGGTTTGCATGCTAAGCTGCATATGAGGTATGTTTAGTCTATTTTTCTAGACAGACTATGTTTTCTCTTGTAAGGTGTATCCAGTCCACGGATCATCCATTACTTGTGGGATATTCTCCTTCCCAACAGGAAGTTGCAAGAGGACACCCACAGCAGAGCTGTAATATAGCTCCTCCCCTAACTGTCATAGCCAGTCATTCTCTTGCAACTCTCAACAAGCTAGGATGTTGTAGGAGAGAGTGGTTAAATATAGTTAGTTTATTTTCTTCAATCAAAAGTTTGTTATTTTTAAATAGTACCGGAGTTGTGCTATTTTATCTCAGGCAGTAAATAGAAGAAGAATCTGCCTGAGGTTTCTATGATCTTAGCAGGTTATAACTAAGATCCATTGCTGTTCTCACATATGTCTGAGGGGATTACACAGATGAGGTAACTTCAGCGAGAGAATGGCGTGCAGTTTATTCTGCTATCAGGTATGTGCAGTTATAATTTTTTCTAGAGATGGAAAACACTAGAAAATGCTGCTGATACCGGATTAATGTAAGTTAAGCCTGAATACAGTGATTTAATAACGACTGGTATCATGCTTACTCCCAGGGGTAATACCCTTATGATATTGCAATATAAAACGTTTGCTGGCATGTTTAATCGTTTTTATATATGCATTGGTGATAAAACTTTATTGGGGCCTAGTTTTTTCCACATGGCTGGCTTAAATTTTGACTAGAAACAGTTTTACTGAGGCTTTCCACTGTTATAGTATAAAAGTTACAGACTGTGACATCCAGCTTCCCTCAGGAGTCCCCTGTATGCTATAGGACATCTCTAAAGGGCTCAAAGGCTTTCCAAAGTCGTTAATTGGGGAAGGTAGGACCACAGCTTGCTGTGGCAGTTGGTTGTGACTGTAAAAAAAAAAAAAAGTCTTTCGTTTTTTTGATCCGTTTTTTGAACTAAGGGGTTAATCATCCATTTGCAAGTGGATGCAATGCTCTGCTAGCCTATTACATACACTGTAAAAATTTCGTTTGATTAACTGCATTTTTCACTGTTTTTCAAATTTTGAGAAAATTTGTTTCTCTTAAAGGCACAGTACCGTTTTTTATATTTGCTTGTTAACTTGATTTAAAGTGTTTTCCAAGCTTGCTAGTCTCATTGCTAGTCTGTATAAACATGTCTGAAAATAGAAGAAACTCCTTGTTCATTATGTTTAAAAGCCATGGTGGAACCCCCTCTTAGAATGTGTACCAAATGTACTGATTTCATTTTATGCAATAAAGATCATATTCTGTTTTTAAAAAAATTATCACCAGAGGAATCTGACGAGGGGAAAGTTATGCCGACTAACTCTCCCAACGTGTCAGACCCTTGGACTCCCGCCCAAGGGACTCACGCTCAAATGGCGCCAAGTACATCTAGGGCGCCCATAGCGTTTACTTTACAAGACATGGCGGCAGTCATGGATAATACACTAGAAGAGAATAGATAGAGGGCGCCACATGGTGCAGATCAAATGTGATAAGAGCAAAACAACAATATGAACAGAGGAATCCTACTCACAAGTTGTAGCGCACATCAAAGTGCAGTAATCGCGATCCGGAACCACACGTCGTCCGGTAGACCACAATAGGTAGATTCCACAGATGGAGGTCCTCGTCTCGCCAGGGAGAGTCCAGGGATACCCAAGTTAATAAAGTGGATATGGATCAGTACACCGAATATCCAGCAGGCAGTCCAAAAAGGTGTTTGAAAGGAGCCAAATGTATATATCAAACCACAGCCCAAAAGGGAAGAAAGGTGATCGGCAGCAAATAGAGAATTTAAAAAAATTAAAAGTTTAATAATAGTAAAAACAACAGCAACCCGTTTCTCAGTGTAACACACTGTTTCATCAGGCTATACAAACATTCTCTAAGCTGCCATATTTAAAATAACTAAGAACCAATCAATGATCAGAAAATCACACACCCCTAATGGGGCATACCAATATACAAATGGTGGAGTCAATTGGACAAAAGTTAGTTAGATATGTAATAAATGTACATTAGCATAGATCATACAAACAGACCCTTGTTAGAAACAACATATTATTAGTATACATCTATTTGGGTAATATATTGTAAAGTATTACATGATTTTGTTTGACTGTGCAAAGAATGTAATAATACACTGGGCCCCAAGGCAGAAACAAAAATGGTATGAACCTCTCTTGGGCGATAATCTAATTTTATTCTACAATGTTACTCTGATTTTGTTTATATATGTGGCTATTGTCTGATAAACTATTGACCATAAAAGTATGGATGTATTAATAAGGTGCATATAAATAGCGTAAATAACATTAGTGTATTCGTTGCGTGATTGAAGTGATGTCAAAGAAGGGGCGTGATAAACAGCTAATGGATAAATAATGTAATTACTGCACTTTAT
The DNA here is from genome assembly GCF_027579735.1 of Bombina bombina. Lineage (NCBI taxonomy): Eukaryota > Metazoa > Chordata > Amphibia > Anura > Bombinatoridae > Bombina > Bombina bombina. Next base: position 6,639,801 of record NC_069504.1, on the reverse strand, counting down.
ATAGTAATTAATAAACAGCTCATAGATAAATAATGTAATCATTGCACTTTATATAGATACGTAATGTAATCACTGCACTTTATATAGATAAATAATGTAATTACTGCACTTTATATAGTAATTAATAAACAGCTCATAGATAAATAATGTAATCATTGCACTTTATATAGATACGTAATGTAATTGCTGCACTTTATATAGATGAATAATGTAATCACTGCACTTTATATAGATAAATAATGTAATTACTGCACTTTATATAGTAATTAATAAACAGCTCATAGATAAATAATGTAATCATTGCACTTTATATAGATACGTAATGTAATTGCTGCACTTTATATAGATGAATAATGTAATCACTGCACTTTATATAGATAAATAATGTAATTACTGCACTTTATATAGATAAATAATGTAATCACTGTACTTTATATAGATAAATAATGTAATAACTGCACTTTATATAGATAAATAATGTAATAATTGCACTTTATATAGATAAATAATGTAATCACTGCACTTTATATAGATAAATAATGTAATAACTACACTTTATTTAGATAAATAATGTAATCACTGCACTTTATATAGATAAATAATATAATCACTGTACTTTATATAGATAAATAATGTAATTACTGTACTTTATATAGATAAATAATGTAATCACTGCACTTTATATAGATAATAATGTAATCACTGTACTTTATATAGATAAATAATGTAATCACTGTACTTTATATAGATAAATAATGTAATTACTGTACTTTATATAGATAAATAATGTAATTACTGTACTTTATATAGATAAATAATGTAATCACTGCACTTATATAGATAAATAATGTAATAACTGTACTTTATATAGATAAATAATGTAATCACTGTACTTTATATAGATAAATAATATAATCACTGTACTTTATATAGATAAATAATGTAATCACTGCACTTATATAGATAAATAATGTAATAACTGTACTTTATATAGATAAATAATGTAATCACTGTACTTTATATAGATAAATAATGTAATAACTGCAGTTTATATAGATAAATAATGTAATCACTGTACTTTATATAGATAAATAATGTAATAACTGTACTTTATATAGATAAATAATGTAATCACTGTACTTTATATAGATAAATAATGTAATCACTGCAGTTTATATAGATAAATAATGTAATCACTGTACTTTATATAGATAAATAATGTAATCACTGCACTTTATATAGATAAATAATATAATCACTGCATTTTATATAGATAAATAATGTAATCACTGTACTTTATATAGATAAATAATGTAATCACTGCAGTTTATATAGATAAATAATGTAATAACTGCACTTTATATAGATAAATAATGTAATAACTGCAGTTTATATAGATAAATAATGTAATCACTGTACTTTATATAGATAAATAATGTAATCACTGCACTTTATATAGATAAATAATATAATCACTGCATTTTATATAGATAAATAATGTAATCACTGTACTTTATATAGATAAATAATGTAATCACTGTACTTTATATAGATAAATAATATAATCACTGTACTTTATATAGATAAATAATGTAATCACTGCACTTTATATAGATAAATAATGTAATCACTGCACTTTATATAGATAAATAATGTAATCACTTTACTTTATATAGATAAATAATGTAATAACTGCACTTTATATAGATAAATAATGTAATTACTGCACTTTATATAGATAAATAATGTAATCACTGTACTTTATATAGATAAATAATGTAATCACTTTACTTTATATAGATAAATAATGTAATAACTGTACTTTATATAGATAAATAATGTAATCACTTTACTTTATATAGATAAATAATGTAATCACTGTACTTTATATAGATAAATAATGTAATCACTTTACTTTATATAGATAAATAATGTAATAACTGTACTTTATATAGATAAATAATGTAATCACTTTACTTTATATAGATAAATAATGTAATAACTGCACTTTATATAGATAAATAATGTAATTACTGCACTTTATATAGATAAATAATGTAATCACTGTACTTTATATAGATAAATAATGTAATCACTGTACTTTATATAGATAAATAATGTAATCACTGCACTTTATATAGATAAATAATGTAATCACTGTACTTTATATAGATAAATAATGTAATCACTGCACTTTATATAGATAAATAATGTAATCACTGTACTTTATATAGATAAATAATGTAATCACTGCACTTTATATAGATAAATAATGTAATCACTGTACTTTATATAGATAAATAATGTAATCACTGCACTTTATATAGATAAATAATGTAATCACTGTACTTTATATAGATAAATAATGTAATCACTGCACTTTATATAGATAAATAATGTAATCACTGTACTTTATATAGATAAATAATGTAATCACTGCAATTTATATAGTAAATAATGTAATAACTGCACTTTATATAGTAAATAATGTAATCACTGCACTTTATATAGATAAATAATGTAATCACTGTACTTTATATAGATAAATAATGTAATCACTGCACTTTATATAGATAAATAATGTAATCACTGCACTTTATATAGATAAATAATGTAATCACTGTACTTTATATAGATAAATAATGTAATCACTGCACTTTATATAGATAAATAATGTAATCACTGCACTTTATATAGATAAATAATGTAATCACTGTACTTTATATAGATAAATAATGTAATCACTGTACTTTATATAGATAAATAATGTAATCACTGTACTTTATAGAGATAAATAATGTAATCACTGTACTTTATATAGATAAATAATGTAATCACTTTACTTTATATAGATAAATAATGTAATTACTGTACTTTATATAGATAAATAATGTAATCACTGTACTTTATATAGTAAATAATGTAATCACTGCACTTTATATAGATAAATAATGTAATCACTGTACTTTATATAGATAAATATTGTAATTACTGCACTTTATATAGATAAATAATGTAATTACTGTACTTATATAGTAAATAATGTAATCACTGCACTTTATATAGATAAATAATATAATCACTGTACTTTATATAGATAAATAATGTAATAACTGCACTTTATATAGATAAATAATGTAATCACTGCACTTTATATAGATAAATAATATAATCACTGTACTTTATATAATTAAATAATGTAATAACTGCACTTTATATAGATAAATAATGTAATCACTGCACTTTATATAGATAAATAATATAATCACTGTACTTTATATAGATAAATAATATAATCACTGTACTTTATATAGATAAATAATGTAATTACTGTACTTTATATAGATAAATAATGTAATTACTGTACTTTATATAGATAATGTAATCACTGTACTTTATATAGATAAATAATGTAATAACTGCACTTTATATAGATAAATAATGTAATCACTGTACTTTATATAGATAAATAATGTAATAACTGCACTTTATATAGATAAATAATGTAATCACTGTACTTTATATAGATAAATAATGTAATAACTGCACTTTATATAGATAAATAATATAATCACTGCATTTTATATAGATAAATAATGTAATCACTGTACTTTACATTATTTATCTATATAAAGTACAGTGATTACATTATTTATCTATATAATCACTGTACTTTATATAGATAAATAATGTAATCACTGCACTTTATATAGATAATGTAATCACTGCACTTTATATAGATAAATAATATAATCACTGTACTTTATATAGATAAATAATGTAATCACTGTACTTTATATAGATAAATAATGTAATTACTGCACTTTATATAGATAATGTAATCACTGTACTTTATATAGATAAATAATGTAATCACTGCACTTTATATAGATAATGTAATCACTGTACTTTATATAGATAAATAATGTAATCACTGCACTTTATATAGATAATGTAATCACTGTACTTTATATAGATAAATAATGTAATCACTGCACTTTATATAGATAAATAATGTAATCACTCCACTTTATATAGATAATGTAACCACTGTACTTTATATAGATAATGTAATCACTGTACTTTATATAGATAATGTAATCACTGTACTTTATATAGATAATGTAATCACTGTACTTTATATAGATAAATAATGTAATCACTGCACTTTATATAGATAAATAATGTAATCACTACTTTATATAGATAAATAATGTAATCACTACTTTATATAGATACATAATGTAATCACTGTACTTTATATAGATAAATAATGTAATCACTGTACTTTATATAGATACATAATGTAATCACTGCACTTTATATAGATAAATAATGTAATCACTGCACTTTATATAGATAGATAATGTAATCACTGCACTTTATATAGATAAATAATGTAATCACTGCACTTTATATAGATAAATAATGTAAACACTGCACTTTATATAGATAAATAATGTAATCACTGCACTTTATATAGATAAATAATGTAATCACTGTACTTTATATAGATAAATAATGTAATCACTGTATTTATATAGTAAATAATGTAATCACTGCACTTTATATAGATAAATAATGTAATAACTGCACTTTATATAGATAAATAATGTAATCACTGCACTTTATATAGATAAATAATGTAATTACTGTACTTTATATAGATAAATAATGTAATCACTGCACTTTATATAGATAAATAATATAATCACTGTATTTATATAGATAAATAATGTAATTACTGCACTTTATATAGATAAATAATGTAATTACTGCACTTTATATAGATAAATAATGTAATTACTGTACTTTATATAGATAAATAATGTAAATACTGCACTTTATATAGATAAATAATGTAATTACTGCACTTTATATAGATAAATAATGTAATCACTGCACTTTATATAGATAAATAATGTAATCACTGCACTTTATATAGATAAATAATGTAATTACTGTACTTTATATAGATAAATAATGTAATCACTGCACTTTATATAGATAAATAATATAATCACTGTATTTATATAGATAAATAATATAATCACTGTACTTTATATAGATAATGTAATCACTGCACTTTATATAGATAAATAATGTAATCACTGCACTTTATATAGATAAATAATATAATCACTGTATTTATATAGATAAATAATATAATCACTGTACTTTATATAGATAATGTAATCACTGCACTTTATATAGATAAATAATGTAATCACTGCACTTTATATAGATAAACAATATAATCACTGTACTTTATATAGATAAATAATGTAATCACTGTACTTTATATAGATAAATAATGTAATCACTGCACTTTATAGAGATAAATAATGTAATCACTGTACTTTATATAGATAAATAATGTAATCACTGTACTTTATATAGATAAATAATGTAATCACTGTATTTTATATAGATAAATAATGTAATCACTGTACTTTATATAGATAAATAATGTAATCACTGTACTTTATATAGATAAATAATGTAATTACTGTACTTTATATAGATACATAATGTAATCACTGCACTTTATATAGATAAATAATGTAATCACTGCACTTTATATAGATAAATAATGTAATAACTGTACTTTATATAGATAAATAATGTAATCACTGCACTTTATATAGATAAATAATATAATCACTGTATTTATATAGATAAATAATGTAATCACTGCACTTTATATAGATAAATAATGTAATCACTGTACTTTATATAGATAAATAATGTAATAACTGCAGTTTATATAGATAAATAATGTAATCACTGTACTTTATATAGATAAATAATGTAATCACTGCACTTTATATAGATAAATAATGTAATCACTGTACTTTATATAGATAAATAATGTAATTACTGTACTTTATATAGATAAATAATGTAATCACTGCACTTATATAGTAAATAATGTAATAACTGCAGTTTATATAGATAAATAATGTAATCACTGTACTTTATATAGATAAATAATGTAATCACTGCACTTTATATAGATAAATAATGTAATTACTGTACTTTATATAGATAAATAATGTAATCACTACTTTATATAGATAAATAATGTAATCACTGTACTTTATATAGATAAATAATGTAATCACTGCACTTTATATAGATAAATAATGTAATTACTGCACTTTATATAGATAAATAATGTAATCACTGTACTTTATATAGATAAATAATGTAATCACTGCACTTTATATAGATAAATAATGTAATCACTGCACTTTATATAGATTGCACTTTATATAGATAAATAATGTAATCACTGCACTTTATATAGATTGCACTTTATATAGATAAATAATGTAATCCCTGCACTTGTATAGATAAATAATGTAATAACTGCACTTTATATAGATAAATAATGTAATCACTGTACTTTATATAGATAAATAATGTAATCACTGTACTTTATATCGATAAATAATGTAATCACTGCACTTTATATAGATAAATAATATAATCACTGTACTTATATAGATAAATAATGTAATAACTGCAGTTTATATAAATAATGTAATCACTGTACTTTATATAGATAAATAATGTAATAACTGCAGTTTATATAAATAATGTAATCACTGTACTTTATATAGATAAATAATGTAATCACTGTACTTTATATAGATAAATAATGTAATAACTGCAGTTTATATAGATAAATAATGTAATCACTGTACTTTATATAGATAAATAATGTAATCACTGCACTTTATAGAGATAAATAATATAATCACTGCACTTTATATAGATAAATAATGTAATTACTGCAGTTTATATAGATAAATAATGTAATCACTGCACTTTATATAGATAAATAATGTAATCACTGCACTTTATATAGATAAATAATGTAATTACTGCACTTTATATAGATAAATAATGTAATCACTGCATTTTATATAGATAAATAATGTAATTACTGTACTTTATATAGATAAATAATGTAATCACTGTACTTTATATAGTAAATAATGTAATCACTGCACTTTATATAGATAAATAATATAATCACTGTACTTTATATAGATAAATAATGTAATTACTGCACTTTATATAGATAAATAATGTAATTACTGCACTTTATATAGATAAATAATGTAATCACTGTACTTTATATAGATAAATGATGTAATCACTGTACTTTATATAGTAAATAATGTAATCACTGCACTTTATATAGATAAATAATATAATTACTGTACTTTATATAGATAAATGATGTAATCACTGTACTTTATATAGTAAATAATGTAATCACTGTACTTTATATAGATAAATGATGTAATCACTGTACTTTATATAGTAAATAATGTAATCACTGCACTTTATATAGATAAATAATGTAATTACTGTATTTATATAGATAAATAATGTAATTACTGCACTTTATATAGATAAATAATATAATCACTGTACTTTATATAGATAAATAATGTAATCACTGCACTTTATATAGATAAATAATATAATCACTGTACTTTATATAGATAAATAATGTAATCACTGTACTTTATATAGATAAATAATGTAATCACTGTACTTTATATAGATAAATAATGTAATCACTGCACTTTATATAGATAAATAATGTAATTACTGTACTTTATATAGATAAATAATGTAATCACTGCACTTTATATAGATAAATAATGTAATCACTGTACTTTATATAGAGAAATAATGTAATTACTGTACTTTATATAAATAAATAATGTAATCACTGCATTTTATATAGATAAATAATGTAATTACTGTACTTTATATAGATAAATAATGTAATCACTGCATTTTATATAGATAAATAATGTAATTACTGTACTTTATATAGATAAATAATGTAATTACTGTACTTTATATAGTAAATAATGTAATTACTGTACTTTATATAGATAAATAATGTAATCACTGTACTTTATATAGTAAATAATGTAATCACTGTACTTTATATAGATAATGTAATCACTGTACTTTATATAGATAATGTAATCACTGCACTTTATATAGATAAATAATGTAATCACTGTACTTTATATAGATAAATAATGTAATTACTGTACTTTATATAGATAAATAATGTAATTACTGCACTTTATATAGATAAATAATGTAATCACTGTACTTTATATAGTAAATAATGTAATCACTGTACTTTATATAGATAAATAATGTAATTACTGCACTTTATATAGATAAATAATGTAATTACTGTACTTTATAGAGATAAATAATGTAATCACTGCATTTTATATAGATAAATAATGTAATCACTGTACTTTATATAGATAAATAATGTAATCACTGTACTTTATATAGATAAATAATGTAATCACTGTACTTTATATAGATAAATAATGTAATTACTGCACTTTATATAGATAAATAATGTAATTACTGCACTTATATAGATAAATAATGTAATTACTGCACTTATATATAGATAAATAATGTAATTACTGCACTTATATATAGATAAATAATGTAATAACTGCACTTTATATAGATAAATAATGTAATAACTGCACTTTATATAGATAAATAATGTAATTACTGCACTTTATATAGATAAATAATGTAATTACTGCACTTTATATAGATAAATAATGTAATTACTGCACTTATATAGATAAATAATGTAATTACTGTACTTTATATAGATAAATAATGTAATTATTGCACTTTATATAGATAAATAATGTAATAACTGCACTTTATATAGATAAATAATGTAATAACTGCACTTTATATAGATAAATAATGTAATTACTGTACTTTATATAGATAAATAATGTAATCACTGTACTTTATATAGATAAATAATGTAATAACTGCACTTTATATAGATAAATAATGTAATAACTGCACTTTATATAGATAAATAATGTAATTACTGTACTTTATATAGATAAATAATGTAATTACTGCACTTTATATAGATAAATAATGTAATTACTGCACTTTATATAGATAAATAATATAATTACTGCACTTTATATAGATAAATAATGTAATTACTGCACTTTATATAGATAAATAATGTAATTACTGCACTTTATATAGATAAATAATGTAATTACTGTACTTTATATAGATAAATAATGCAATTATTGCACTTTATATAGATAAATAATGTAATAACTGCACTTTATATAGATAAATAATATAATCACTGCACTTTATATAGATAAATAATGTAATTACTGCACTTTATATAGATAAATAATATAATCACTGCACTTTATATAGATAAATAATGTAATTACTGCACTTATATAGATAAATAATATAATCACTGTACTTTATATAGATAAATAATGTAATTACTGCACTTTATATAGATAAATAATATAATCACTGCACTTTATATAGATAAATAATATAATCACTGTACTTTATATAGATAAATAATGTAATTACTGCACTTTATATAGATAAATAATATAATCACTGCACTTTATATAGATAAATAATGTAATTACTGCACTTTATATAGATAAATAATATAATCACTGCACTTTATATAGATAAATAATATAATCACTGCACTTTATATAGATAAATAATGTAATTACTGCACTTTATATAGATAAATAATATAATCACTGCACTTTATATAGATAAATAATGTAATTACTGCACTTATATAGATAAATAATGTAATTACTGCACTTTATATAGATAAATAATATAATCACTGCACTTTATATAGATAAATAATGTAATCACTGTACTTTATATAGATAAATAATGTAATTACTGCACTTTATATAGATAAATAATGTAATCACTGCACTTTATATAGATAAATAATGTAATTACTGCACTTTATATAGATAAATAATATAATCACTGTACTTTATATAGATAAATAATGTAATTACTGCACTTTATATAGATAAATAATATAATCACTGCACTTTATATAGATAAATAATATAATCACTGTACTTTATATAGATAAATAATGTAATTACTGCACTTTATATAGATAAATAATATAATCACTGCACTTTATATAGATAAATAATGTAATTACTGTACTTTATATAGATAAATAATGTAATTACTGCACTTATATAGATAAATAATGTAATCATTGCACTTTATATAGATAAATAATGTAATCACTGCACTTATATAGATAAATAATGTAATTACTGCACTTTATATAGATAAATAATGTAATTACTGCACTTTATATAGATAAATAATGTAATTACTGTACTTTATATAGATAAATAATGTAATCACTGCACTTATATAGATAAATAATGTAATCACTGCACTTTATATAGATAAATAATGTAATTACTGTACTTTATATAGATAAATAATGTAATTACTGTACTTTATATAGATAAATAATGTAATTACTGCACTTATATAGATAAATGATGTAATCACTTCACTTTATATAGATAAATAATGTAATTACTGCACTTTATATAGATAAATAATGTAATTACTGTACTTTATATAGATAAATAATGTAATCACTGCACTTATATAGATAAATAATGTAATCACTGCACTTATATAGATAAATAATGTAATTACTGCACTTTATATAGATAAATAATGAAATTACTGTACTTTATATAGATAAATAATGTAATCACTGCACTTATATAGATAAATAATGTAATCACTGCACTTATATAGATAAATAATGTAATTACTGTACTTTATATAGATAAATAATGTAATTACTGCACTTATATAGATAAATAATGTAATCACTGCACTTTATATAGATAAATAATGTAATCACTGCACTTATATAGATAAATAATGTAATTACTGCACTTTATATAGATAAATAATGTAATTACTGCACTTTATATAGATAAATAATGTAATTACTGCACTTTATATAGATAAATAATGTAATTACTGCACTTTATATAGATAAATAATGTAATCACTGTACTTTATATAGATAAATAATGTAATTACTGCACTTTATATAGATAAATAATGTAATTACTGCACTTTATATAGATAAATAATGTAATAACTGCACTTTATATAGATAATGTAATTACTGTACTTTATATAGATAAATAATGTAATTACTGCACTTTATATAGATAATGTAATTACTGTACTTTATATAGATAAATAATGTAATTACTGCACTTTATATAGATAAATAATGTAATTACTGCACTTTATATAGATAAATAATATAATCACTGCACTTTATATAGATAATGTAATTACTGCACTTTATATAGATAAATAATGTAATTACTGCACTTATATAGATAAATAATGTAATAACTGCACTTTATATAGATAAATAATGTAATTACTGCACTTATATAGATAAATAATGTAATAACTGCACTTTATATAGATAATGTAATAACTGCACTTTATATAGATAAATAATGTAATTACTGCACTTATATAGATAAATAATGTAATAACTGTACTTTATATAGATAAATAATGTAATTACTGCACTTTATATAGATAAATAATGTAATTACTGTACTTTATATAGATAAATAATGTAATCACTGCACTTTATATAGATAAATAATGTAATCACTGTACTTTATATAGATAAATAATGTAATAACTGCACTTTATATAGATAATGTAATTACTGTACTTTATATAGATAAATAATGTAATTACTGCACTTTATATAGATAAATAATATAATCACTGCACTTTATATAGATAATGTAATTACTGTACTTTATATAGATAAATAATGTAATTACTGCACTTTATATAGATAATGTAATTACTGTACTTTATATAGATAAATAATGTAATTACTGCACTTTATATAGATAAATAATGTAATTACTGCACTTATATAGATAAATAATGTAATAACTGCACTTTATATAGATAATGTAATAACTGCACTTTATATAGATAAATAATGTAATTACTGCACTTATATAGATAAATAATGTAATAACTGTACTTTATATAGATAAATAATGTAATTACTGTACTTTATATAGATAAATAATGTAATTACTGCACTTATATAGATAAATAATGTAATCACTGCACTTTGTTTCCCTTTTGCCTCAGGAACTGTTGTTGATAGTGACTCGGGAGTGAGCCGCGCACCCTGTTTCCGATAAAACACAGCGGGCACACGCAGAACCAGTAGCAACGCGGTCACGTGAGGTTTATAGTCTATATACCCAAGCGCTCTTAACCTTTTACGCATGCGTGTTACCTAAAGTATCCAAACCATGACTGCAGCTGCGCATGCGTGACAGTGCTTTAGGCCACACGCGGCGTCTATGGCATAGTAACAGTCACCTAGCAACTCGCCACCAAGAGACGCCAAACATCACCTGACTCTAAAACCTGGGCCCGACACAAAGCTGCAACAGATCTCACAGCAGCACCGGTAAGTGCGGGACCCTGGTACAGCTGACAGTGTGCTCAGTACTGTGTATAATCTGCCCTGTGTATAGTGTGCTCAGTACTGTGTATAATCTGCCCTGTGTATAGTGTGCTCTGTGTGTCTGATGTGTATAGTGTGCTCTGTGTGTCTGATGTGTACAGTGTGCTCTGTGTGTCTGATGTGTACAGTGTGCTCAGTACTGTGTATAATCTGCCCTGTGTATAGTGTGCTCTGTGTGTCTGATGTGTATAGTGTGCTCTGTGTGTCTGATGTGTACAGTGTGCTCTGTGTGTCTGATGTGTACAGTGTGCTCAGTACTGTGTATAATCTGCCCTGTGTATAGTGTGCTCAGTACTGTGTATAATCTGCCCTGTGTATAGTGTGCTCAGTACTGTGTATAATCTGCCCTGTGTATAGTGTGCTCTGTGTGTCTGATGTGTATAGTGTGCTCTGTGTGTCTGATGTGTACAGTGTGCTCTGTGTGTCTGATGTGTACAGTGTGCTCAGTACTGTGTATAATCTGCCCTGTGTATAGTGTGCTCTGTGTGTCTGATGTGTACAGTGTGCTCTGTGTGTCTGATGTGTACAGTGTGCTCTGTGTGTCTGATGTGTACAGTGTGCTCAGTACTGTGTATAATCTGCCCTGTGTATAGTGTGCTCAGTACTGTGTATAATCTGCCCTGTGTATAGTGTGCTCTGTGTGTCTGATGTGTATAGTGTGCTCTGTGTGTCTGATGTGTATAGTGTGCTCTGTGTGTCTGATGTGTACAGTGTGCTCAGTACTGTGTATAATCTGCCCTGTGTATAGTGTGCTCTGTGTGTCTGATGTGTACAGTGTGCTCAGTACTGTGTATAATCTGCCCTGTGTATAGTGTGCTCTGTGTGTCTGATGTGTATAGTGTGCTCTGTGTGTCTGATGTGTACAGTGTGCTCTGTGTGTCTGATGTGTACAGTGTGCTCAGTACTGTGTATAATCTGCCCTGTGTATAGTGTGCTCAGTACTGTGTATAATCTGCCCTGTGTATAGTGTGCTCTGTGTGTCTGATGTGTATAGTGTGCTCTGTGTGTCTGATGTGTATAGTGTGCTCTGTGTGTCTGATGTGTACAGTGTGCTCTGTGTGTCTGATGTGTACAGTGTGCTCTGTGTGTCTGATGTGTACAGTGTGCTCTGTGTGTCTGATGTGTACAGTGTGCTCTGTGTGTCTGATGTGTACAGTGTGCTCTGTGTGTCTGATGTGTACAGTGTGCTCTGTGTGTCTGATGTGTACAGTGTGCTCTGTGTGTCTGATGTGTATAGTGTGCTCTGTGTGTCTGATGTGTACAGTGTGCTCTGTGTGTCTGATGTGTACAGTGTGCTCTGTGTGTCTGATGTGTACAGTGTGCTCTGTGTGTCTGATGTGTACAGTGTGCTCTGTGTGTCTGATGTGTATAGTGTGCTCTGTGTGTCTGATGTGTACAGTGTGCTCTGTGTGTCTGATGTGTATAGTGTGCTCTGTGTGTCTGATGTGTATAGTGTGCTCTGTGTGTCTGATGTGTACAGTGTGCTCTGTGTGTCTGATGTGTATAGTGTGCTCTGTGTGTCTGATGTGTATAGTGTGCTCTGTGTGTCTGATGTGTACAGTGTGCTCTGTGTGTCTGATGTGTACAGTGTGCTCTGTGTGTCTGATGTGTACAGTGTGCTCTGTGTGTCTGATGTGTAAAGTGTGCTCTGTGTGTCTGATGTGTACAGTGTGCTCTGTGTGTCTGATGTGTACAGTGTGCTCTGTGTGTCTGATGTGTACAGTGTGCTCTGTGTGTCTGATGTGTACAGTGTGCTCTGTGTGTCTGATGTGTACAGTGTGCTCTGTGTGTCTGATGTGTACAGTGTGCTCTGTGTGTCTGATGTGTACAGTGTGCTCTGTGTGTCTGATGTGTACAGTGTGCTCTGTGTGTCTGATGTGTACAGTGTGCTCTGTGTGTCTGATGTGTACAGTGTGCTCTGTGTGTCTGATGTGTACAGTGTGCTCTGTGTGTCTGATGTGTACAGTGTGCTCTGTGTGTCTGATGTGTACAGTGTGCTCTGTGTGTCTGATGTGTACAGTGTGCTCTGTGTGTCTGATGTGTACAGTGTGCTCTGTGTGTCTGATGTGTACAGTGTGCTCTGTGTGTCTGATGTGTACAGTGTGCTCTGTGTGTCTGATGTGTACAGTGTGCTCTGTGTGTCTGATGTGTACAGTGTGCTCTGTGTGTCTGATGTGTACAGTGTGCTCTGTGTGTCTGATGTGTACAGTGTGCTCTGTGTGTCTGATGTGTACAGTGTGCTCTGTGTGTCTGATGTGTACAGTGTGCTCTGTGTGTCTGATGTGTACAGTGTGCTCTGTGTGTCTGATGTGTATAGTGTGCTCTGTGTGTCTGATGTGTATAGTGTGCTCTGTGTGTCTGATGTGTATAGTGTGCTCTGTGTGTCTGATGTGTATAGTGTGCTCTGTGTGTCTGATGTGTATAGTGTGCTCTGTGTGTCTGATGTGTATAGTGTGCTCTGTGTGTCTGATGTGTATAGTGTGCTCTGTGTGTCTGATGTGTACAGTGTGCTCTGTGTGTCTGATGTGTACAGTGTGCTCTGTGTGTCTGATGTGTACAGTGTGCTCTGTGTGTCTGATGTGTACAGTGTGCTCTGTGTGTCTGATGTGTACAGTGTGCTCTGTGTGTCTGATGTGTATAGTGTGCTCTGTGTGTCTGATGTGTACAGTGTGCTCTGTGTGTCTGATGTGTACAGTGTGCTCTGTGTGTCTGATGTGTACAGTGTGCTCTGTGTGTCTGATGTGTACAGTGTGCTCTGTGTGTCTGATGTGTACAGTGTGCTCTGTGTGTCTGATGTGTACAGTGTGCTCTGTGTGTCTGATGTGTACAGTGTGCTCTGTGTGTCTGATGTGTACAGTGTGCTCTGTGTGTCTGATGTGTACAGTGTGCTCTGTGTGTCTGATGTGTACAGTGTGCTCTGTGTGTCTGATGTGTACAGTGTGCTCTGTGTGTCTGATGTGTACAGTGTGCTCTGTGTGTCTGATGTGTACAGTGTGCTCTGTGTGTCTGATGTGTACAGTGTGCTCTGTGTGTCTGATGTGTATAGTGTGCTCTGTGTGTCTGATGTGTATAGTGTGCTCTGTGTGTCTGATGTGTATAGTGTGCTCTGTGTGTCTGATGTGTATAGTGTGCTCTGTGTGTCTGATGTGTACAGTGTGCTCTGTGTGTCTGATGTGTACAGTGTGCTCTGTGTGTCTGATGTGTACAGTGTGCTCTGTGTGTCTGATGTGTACAGTGTGCTCTGTGTGTCTGATGTGTACAGTGTGCTCTGTGTGTCTGATGTGTACAGTGTGCTCTGTGTGTCTGATGTGTACAGTGTGCTCTGTGTGTCTGATGTAGTGCTCTGTGTGTCTGATGTGTACAGTGTGCTCTGTGTGTCTGATGTGTATAGTGTGCTCTGTGTGTCTGATGTGTACAGTGTGCTCTGTGTGTCTGATGTGTACAGTGTGCTCTGTGTGTCTGATGTGTATAGTGTGCTCTGTGTGTCTGATGTGTATAGTGTGCTCTGTGTGTCTGATGTGTATAGTGTGCTCTGTGTGTCTGATGTGTATAGTGTGCTCTGTGTGTCTGATGTGTACAGTGTGCTCTGTGTGTCTGATGTGTACAGTGTGCTCTGTGTGTCTGATGTGTACAGTGTGCTCTGTGTGTCTGATGTGTACAGTGTGCTCTGTGTGTCTGATGTGTACAGTGTGCTCTGTGTGTCTGATGTGTACAGTGTGCTCTGTGTGTCTGATGTGTACAGTGTGCTCTGTGTGTCTGATGTGTACAGTGTGCTCTGTGTGTCTGATGTGTACAGTGTGCTCTGTGTGTCTGATGTGTACAGTGTGCTCTGTGTGTCTGATGTGTACAGTGTGCTCTGTGTGTCTGATGTGTACAGTGTGCTCTGTGTGTCTGATGTGTATAGTGTGCTCTGTGTGTCTGATGTGTATAGTGTGCTCTGTGTGTCTGATGTGTATAGTGTGCTCTGTGTGTCTGATGTGTACAGTGTGCTCTGTGTGTCTGATGTGTACAGTGTGCTCTGTGTGTCTGATGTGTACAGTGTGCTCTGTGTGTCTGATGTGTACAGTGTGCTCTGTGTGTCTGATGTGTACAGTGTGCTCTGTGTGTCTGATGTGTATAGTGTGCTCTGTGTGTCTGATGTGTACAGTGTGCTCTGTGTGTCTGATGTGTACAGTGTGCTCTGTGTGTCTGATGTGTACAGTGTGCTCTGTGTGTCTGATGTGTATAGTGTGCTCTGTGTGTCTGATGTGTACAGTGTGCTCTGTGTGTCTGATGTGTACAGTGTGCTCTGTGTGTCTGATGTGTACAGTGTGCTCTGTGTGTCTGATGTGTACAGTGTGCTCTGTGTGTCTGATGTGTACAGTGTGCTCTGTGTGTCTGATGTGTACAGTGTGCTCTGTGTGTCTGATGTGTACAGTGTGCTCTGTGTGTCTGATGTGTACAGTGTGCTCTGTGTGTCTGATGTGTACAGTGTGCTCTGTGTGTCTGATGTGTATAGTGTGCTCTGTGTGTCTGATGTGTACAGTGTGCTCTGTGTGTCTGATGTGTACAGTGTGCTCTGTGTGTCTGAAGTGTGTACAGTGTGCTCTGTGTGTCTGATGTGTACAGTGTGCTCTGTGTGTCTGATGTGTACAGTGTGCTCTGTGTGTCTGATGTGTATAGTGTGCTCTGTGTGTCTGATGTGTACAGTGTGCTCTGTGTGTCTGATGTGTACTAGTGTGTCTGTGTGTAGATGTGGTACTGTTGGGATGGTGTGTCCTTTGATGTATGTATGTGCTCTGTGTGTCTGATGTGTACAGTGTGCTCTGTGTGTCTGATGTGTATAGTGTGCTCTGTGTGTCTGATGTGTACAGTGTGCTCTGTGTGTCTGATGTGTACAGTGTGCTCTGTGTGTCTGATGTGTACAGTGTGCTCTGTGTGTCTGATGTGTACAGTATGCTCTGTGTGTCTGATGTGTACAGTGTGCTCTGTGTGTCTGATGTGTACAGTGCTCTGTGTGTCTGAGTGTACTGTGTGCTCTGTGTGTCTGATGTGTACAGTTGTTTATTGTTGCTCTGTGTTCTGATGTGTACAGTGTGCTCTGTGTGTCTGATGTGTACAGTGTGCTCTGTGTGTCTGATGTGGTACAGTGGCTCTGTGTGTCTGATGTGTAATAGTGTGCTCGTGTTGTCTGATGTGTAAAGTGTGCTCTGTGTGTCTGATGTGTACAGTGTGCTCTGTGTGTCTGATGTGTACAGTGTGCTCTGTGTGTCTGATGTGTACAGTGTGCTCTGTGTGTCTGATGTGTATAGTGTGCTCTGTGTGTCTGATGTGTATAGTGTGCTCTGTGTGTCTGATGTGTATAGTGTGCTCTGTGTGTCTGATGTGTACAGTGTGCTCTGTGTGTCTGATGTGTACAGTGTGCTCTGTGTGTCTGATGTGTATAGTGTGCTCTGTGTGTCTGATGTGTACAGTGTGCTCTGTGTGTCTGATGTGTACAGTGTGCTCTGTGTGTCTGATGTGTACAGTGTGCTCTGTGTGTCTGATGTGTACAGTGTGCTCTGTGTGTCTGATGTGTAAAGTGTGCTCTGTGTGTCTGATGTGTACAGTGTGCTCTGTGTGTCTGATGTGTATAGTGTGCTCTGTGTGTCTGATGTGTATAGTGTGCTCTGTGTGTCTGATGTGTACAGTGTGCTCTGTGTGTCTGATGTGTACAGTGTGCTCTGTGTGTCTGATGTGTATAGTGTGCTCTGTGTGTCTGATGTGTACAGTGTGCTCTGTGTGTCTGATGTGTATAGTGTGCTCTGTGTGTCTGATGTGTACAGTGTGCTCTGTGTGTCTGATGTGTATAGTGTGCTCTGTGTGTCTGATGTGTACAGTGTGCTCTGTGTGTCTGATGTGTACAGTGTGCTCTGTGTGTCTGATGTGTACAGTGTGCTCTGTGTGTCTGATGTGTACAGTGTGCTCTGTGTGTCTGATGTGTACAGTGTGCTCTGTGTGTCTGATGTGTACAGTGTGCTCTGTGTGTCTGATGTGTACAGTGTGCTCTGTGTGTCTGATGTGTATAGTGTGCTCTGTGTGTCTGATGTGTACAGTGTGCTCTGTGTGTCTGATGTGTATCAGTGTGCTCTGTGTGTCTGATGTGTACAGTGTGCTCTGTGTGTCTGATGTGTACAGTGTGCTCTGTGTGTCTGATGTGTATAGTGTGCTCTGTGTGTCTGATGTGTACAGTGTGCTCTGTGTGTCTGATGTGTACAGTGTGCTCTGTGTGTCTGATGTGTACAGTGTGCTCTGTGTGTCTGATGTGTACAGTGTGCTCTGTGTGTTGTTGTGTACAGTGTGCTCTGTGTGTCTGATGTGTACAGTGTGCTCTGTGTGTCTGATGTGTACAGTGTGCTCTGTGTGTCTGATGTGTATAGTGTGCTCTGTGTGTCTGATGTGTACAGTGTGCTCTGTGTCTGATGTGTACAGTGTGCTCTGTGTGTCTGATGTGTACAGTGTGCTCTGTGTGTCTGATGTGTACAGTGTGCTCTGTGTGTCTGATGTGTATAGTGTGCTCTGTGTGTCTGATGTGTATAGTGTGCTCTGTGTGTCTGATGTGTACAGTGTGCTCTGTGTGTCTGATGTGTACAGTGTGCTCTGTGTGTCTGATGTGTATAGTGTGCTCTGTGTGTCTGATGTGTATAGTGTGCTCTGTGTGTCTGATGTGTACAGTGTGCTCTGTGTGTCTGATGTGTACAGTGTGCTCTGTGTGTCTGATGTGTACAGTGTGCTCTGTGTGTCTGATGTGTACAGTGTGCTCTGTGTGTCTGATGTGTACAGTGTGCTCTGTGTGTCTGATGTGTACAGTGTGCTCTGTGTGTCTGATGTGTACAGTGTGCTCTGTGTGTCTGATGTGTACAGTGTGCTCTGTGTGTCTGATGTGTACAGTGTGCTCTGTGTGTCTGATGTGTATAGTGTGCTCTGTGTCTGATGTGTATAGTGTGCTCTGTGTGTCTGATGTGTATAGTGTGCTCTGTGTGTCTGATGTGTACAGTGTGCTCTGTGTGTCTGATGTGTATAGTGTGCTCTGTGTGTCTGATGTGTATAGTGTGCTCTGTGTGTCTGATGTGTATAGTGTGCTCTGTGTGTCTGATGTGTACAGTGTGCTCTGTGTGTCTGATGTGTATAGTGTGCTCTGTGTGTCTGATGTGTACAGTGTGCTTGTGTGTCTGATGTGTATAGTGTGCTCTGTGTGTCTGATGTGTATAGTGTGCTCTGTGTGTCTGTGGTGTAAACGTGTGCTCTGTGTGTCTGCAGAGTACTAGAGTGGCTCTGTGTGTCTGCTGTGTAACAGTGTGCTCTGTGTGTCATGATAGAGTACAGTGTGCTCCTGTGTTTCAGGCTGTGTACAGTGTTCTCAGAGTGTCTCAGATGGTGTACAGTGAGCTCTGCTAGATGTCTGATCGTGTACAGTGTGCTCTGTGTGTCTGATGTGTCCTAGTGTGCTCTGTGTGTCTGATCGTGTACTAGTTGTGCTCTGCTGTGTCTGATAGAGTATCCGTGTGCTCAGTGTGTCAGATGTGTACTAGTGTGCTCTGTGTGTCTGATGTGTACAGTGTGCTCTGTGTGTTTGATGTGTATAGTGTGCTCTGTGTGTCTGATGTGTATAGTGTGCTCAGTGTGTCTGTGTGTAATAGTGTGCTCTGTGTGTCTGATGTGTATAGTGTGCTCTGTGTGTCTGATGTTGTAGAGTGTGCTCTGTGTCGTCTGATGTGTATAGTGTGCTCTGTGTGTCTGAAGTGTACAGTGTGCTCTGTGTGTCTGATGTGTACAGTGTGCTCTGTGTGTCTGATGTGTACAGTGTGCTCTGTGTGTCTGATGTGTACAGTGTGCTCTGTGTGTCTGATGTGTATAGTGTGCTCTGTGTGTCTGATGTGTACAGTGTGCTCTGTGTGTCTGATGTGTACAGTGTGCTCTGTGTGTCTGATGTGTATAGTGTGCTCTGTGTGTCTGATGTGTACAGTGTGCTCTGTGTGTCTGATGTGTATAGTGTGCTCAGTACTGTGTATAGTCTGCCCTGTGTATAGTGTGCTCTGTGTGTCTGATGTGTACAGTGTGCTCTGTGTGTCTGATGTGTATAGTGTGCTCTGTGTGTCTGATGTGTATAGTGTGCTCTGTGTGTCTGATGTGTATAGTGTGCTCTGTGTGTCTGATGTGTATAGTGTGCTCAGTACTGTGTATAGTCTGCCCTGTGTATAGTGTGCTCTGTGTGTCTGATGTGTACAGTGTGCTCAGTACTGTGTATAATCTGCCCTGTGTATAGTGTGCTCAGTACTGTGTATAATCTGCCCTGTGTATAGTGTGCTCTGTGTGTCTGATGTGTACAGTGTGCTCTGTGTGTCTGATGTGTATAGTGTGCTCTGTGTGTCTGATGTGTACAGTGTGCTCTGTGTGTCTGATGTGTATAGTGTGCTCTGTGTGTCTGATGTGTATAGTGTGCTCTGTGTGTCTGATGTGTATAGTGTGCTCTGTGTGTCTGATGTGTATAGTGTGCTCTGTGTGTCTGATGTGTATAGTGTGCTCTGTGTGTCTGATGTGTATAGTGTGCTCTGTGTGTCTGATGTGTATAGTGTGCTCTGTGTGTCTGATGTGTATAGTGTGCTCTGTGTGTCTGATGTGTATAGTGTGCTCTGTGTGTCTGATGTGTATAGTGTGCTCTGTGTGTCTGATGTGTACAGTGTGCTCTGTGTGTCTGATGTGTATAGTGTGCTCTGTGTGTCTGATGTGTACAGTGTGCTCTGTGTGTCTGATGTGTACAGTGTGCTCTGTGTGTCTGAAGTGTACAGTGTGCTCTGTGTGTCTGATGTGTACCGTGTGCTCTGCTGTGTCTGATGTGTACAGTGTGCTCTGTGTGTCTGATGTGTACAGTGTGCTCTGTGAGTCTGATGTGTACAGTGTCGCTCTGTGTGTCTGATGTGTATAGTGTGCTCTGTGTGTCTGATGTGTATAGTGTGCTCTGTGTGTCTGATGTGTATAGTGTGCTCTGTGTGTCTGATGTGTATAGTGTGCTCTGTGTGTCTGATGTGTACAGTGTGCTCTGTGTGTCTGATGTGTACAGTGTGCTCAGTGTGTCTGAGTGTGTACAGTGTGCCTCTGTGTGTCTGATGTGTATAGTGTGCTCTGTGTGTCTGATGTGTACAGTGTGCTCTGTGTGTCTGATGTGTATAGTGTGCTCTGTGTGTCCTGATGTGTCAGTGTGCTCTGTGTGTCTGATGTGTACGATTGTGCTCTGTGTGTCTTGATGTGTACAGTGTGCTCTGTGTGTCTGATGTGTACAGTGTGCTCTGTGTGTCTGTTGTGTATAGTGTGCCTGTGTGTCTGATGTGTCTAGTTTGCTCTGTGTGTCTGCCCAGAGAACAGTGTGGCTCTGTGTGACTGCTGTGTAGACGTGTCGCTCTTGTGTGTCTGATGTGTATAGTATGTGGCTCTGTGTGATCTGATGTGTCCAGACGTGCCTCAGTGATGTATGAAGCTGACATGTACGTGAGCTCAGTGTGTCTGCTGTGTACAGTGGTGCTCTGTGTGGTCTGCTGTGTACAGTGTGCTCTGTGTGTCTGCTGTGTATCGTGTGCTCTGTGGTGTCAGATGTGTATCCGTGTGCTCAGTACTGTGTATAGTCTGCCTGTGTACTAGTGCTTGCTCTGTGTGTCAGATGTGTAAAGTGTGCTCTGATTTGACTGCTGATGTCACCCCTGTTTGCTCAGTAGAGTCTGCGTGTGGTAACAGTGAGCTCTGTGTGCTCTGATGTGTATACAGTGTGCTCTGTGACGTCTGATGTGTATAGTGTGCTCTGTGTGTCTGATGTGTATAGTGTGCTCTGTGTGTCTGATGTGTACAGTGTGCTCTGTGTGTCTGATGTGTACAGTGTGCTCTGTGTGTCTGATGTGTACAGTGTGCTCTGTGTGTCTGATGTGTACAGTGTGCTCTGTGTGTCTGATGTGTATAGTGTGCTCTGTGTGTCTGATGTGTATAGTGTGCTCTGTGTGTCTGATGTGTACAGTGTGCTCTGTGTGTCTGATGTGTACAGTGTGCTCTGTGTGTCTGATGTGTATAGTGTGCTCTGTGTGTCTGATGTGTATAGTGTGCTCTGTGTGTCTGATGTGTACAGTGTGCTCTGTGTGTCTGATGTGTACAGTGTGCTCTGTGTGTCTGATGTGTACAGTGTGCTCTGTGTGTCTGATGTGTACAGTGTGCTCTGTGTGTCTGATGTGTACAGTTGTGCTCTGTGTGTCTGATGTGTACAGTGTGCTCTGTGTGTCTGATGTGTACAGTGTGCTCTGTGTGTCTGATGTGTACAGTGTGCTCTGTGTGTCTGATGTGTACAGTGTGCTCTGTGTGTCTGATGTGTACAGTGTGCTCTGTGTGTCTGATGTGTATAGTGTGCTCTGTGTGTCTGATGTGTACAGTGTGCTCTGTGTGTCTGATGTGTATAGTGTGCTCAGTACTGTGTATAGTCTGCCCTGTGTACAGTGTGCTCTGTGTGTCTGATGTGTACAGTGTGCTCTGTGTGTCTGATGTGTACAGTGTGCTCTGTGTGTCTGATGTGTACAGTGTGCTCTGTGTGTCTGATGTGTACAGTGTGCTCTGTGTGTCTGATGTGTACAGTGTGCTCTGTGTGTCTGATGTGTACAGTGTGCTCTGTGTGTCTGATGTGTACAGTGTGCTCTGTGTGTCTGATGTGTACAGTGTGCTCTGTGTGTCTGATGTGTACAGTGTGCTCTGTGTGTCTGATGTGTACAGTGTGCTCTGTGTGTCTGATGTGTACAGTGTGCTCTGTGTGTCTGATGTGTACAGTGTGCTCTGTGTGTCTGATGTGTACAGTGTGCTCTGTGTGTCTGATGTGTACAGTGTGCTCTGTGTGTCTGATGTGTACAGTGTGCTCTGTGTGTCTGATGTGTACAGTGTGCTCTGTGTGTCTGATGTGTACAGTGTGCTCTGTGTGTCTGATGTCTACAGTGTGCTCTGTGTGTCTGATGTGTACAGTGTGCTCAGTACTGTGTATAGTCTGCCCTGTGTACAGTGTGCTCTGTGTGTCTGATGTGTACAGTGTGCTCTGTGTGTCTGATGTGTACAGTGTGCTCTGTGTGTCTGATGTGTACAGTGTGCTCTGTGTGTCTGATGTGTACAGTGTGCTCTGTGTGTCTGATGTGTACAGTGTGCTCTGTGTGTCTGATGTGTAGTGTGCTTGGTGTCTGATGTGTTATAGTGTGCTCTGTGTGTCTGATGTGTACAGTGTGCTCTGTGTGTCTGATGTGTATAGTGTGCTCTGTGTGTCTGATGTGTATAGTGTGCTCTGTGTGTCTGATGTGTATAGTGTGCTCTGTGTGTCTGATGTGTATAGTGTGCTCTGTGTGTCTGTGTGTACAGTGTGCTCTGTGTGTCTGATGTGTACAGTGTGCTCTGTGTGTCTGATGTGTATAGTGTGCTCTGTGTGTCTGATGTGTACAGTGTGCTCTGTGTGTCTGATGTGTACAGTGTGCTCTGTGTGTCTGATGTGTACAGTGTGCTCTGTGTGTTTGATGTGTACAGTGTGCTCTGTGTGTTTGATGTGTACAGTGTGCTCTGTGTGTCTGATGTGTACAGTGTGCTCTGTGTGTCTGATGTGTACAGTGTGCTCTGTGTGTCTGATGTGTATAGTGTGCTCTGTGTGTCTGATGTGTATAGTGTGCTCTGTGTGTCTGATGTGTACAGTGTGCTCTGTGTGTCTGATGTGTATAGTGTGCTCTGTGTGTCTGATGTGTACAGTGTGCTCTGTGTGTCTGATGTGTACAGTGTGCTCTGTGTGTCTGATGTGTATAGTGTGCTCTGTGTGTCTGATGTGTACAGTGTGCTCTGTGTGTCTGATGTGTACAGTGTGCTCTGTGTGTCTGATGTGTACAGTGTGCTCTGTGTGTCTGATGTGTACAGTGTGCTCTGTGTGTCTGATGTGTACAGTGTGCTCTGTGTGTCTGATGTGTACAGTGTGCTCTGTGTGTCTGATGTGTATAGTGTGCTCTGTGTGTCTGATGTGTATAGTGTGCTCTGTGTGTCTGATGTGTATAGTGTGCTCTGTGTGTCTGATGTGTATAGTGTGCTCTGTGTGTATG
This sequence comes from Bombina bombina, assembly GCF_027579735.1. NCBI lineage: Eukaryota > Metazoa > Chordata > Amphibia > Anura > Bombinatoridae > Bombina > Bombina bombina. The sequence goes on along the minus strand of NC_069504.1, from coordinate 6,615,219 downwards.
ATGTGTATAGTGTGCTCTGTGTGTCTGATGTGTATAGTGTGCTCTGTGTGTCTGATGTGTATAGTGTGCTCTGTGTGTCTGATGTGTACAGTGTGCTCTGTGTGTCTGATGTGTACAGTGTGCTCTGTGTGTCTGATGTGTACAGTGTGCTCTGTGTGTCTGATGTGTATAGTGTGCTCTGTGTGTCTGATGTGTATAGTGTGCTCTGTGTGTCTGATGTGTATAGTGTGCTCAGTACTGTGTATAGTCTGCCCTGTGTATAGTGTGCTCTGTGTGTCTGATGTGTATAGTGTGCTCTGTGTGTCTGATGTGTACAGTGTGCTCTGTGTGTCTGATGTGTACAGTGTGCTCTGTGTGTCTGATGTGTACAGTGTGCTCTGTGTGTCTGATGTGTATTGTGTGCTCTGTGTCTGATGTGTATAGTGTGCTCTGTGGTCTGATGTGTACAGTGTGCTCTGTGTGTCTGATGTGTACAGTGTGCTCTGTGTGTCTGATGTGTATAGTGTGCTCTGTGTGTCTGATGTGTACAGTGTGCTCTGTGTCTGATGTGTACAGTGTGCTCTGTGTGTCTGATGTGTATAGTGTGCTCTGTGTGTCTGATGTGTATAGTGTGCTCTGTGTGTCTGATGTGTATAGTGTGCTCTGTGTGTCTGATGTGTATAGTGTGCTCTGTGTGTCTGATGTGTACAGTGTGCTCTGTGTGTCTGATGTGTACAGTGTGCTCTGTGTGTCTGATGTGTATAGTGTGCTCTGTGTGTCTGATGTGTACAGTGTGCTCTGTGTGTCTGATGTGTACAGTGTGCTCTGTGTGTCTGATGTGTACAGTGTGCTCTGTGTGTCTGATGTGTACAGTGTGCTCTGTGTGTTTGATGTGTACAGTGTGCTCTGTGTGTCTGATGTGTACAGTGTGCTCTGTGTGTCTGATGTGTACAGTGTGCTGTGTGTCTGATGTGTACAGTGTGCTGTGTGTGTTGATGTGTACAGTGTGCTCTGTGTGTTGATGTGTACAGTGTGCTCTGTGTGTCTGATGTGTACAGTGTGCTCTGTGTGTCTGATGTGTACAGTGTGCTCTGTGTGTCTGATGTGTACAGTGTGCTCTGTGTGTCTGATGTTTACAGTGTGCTCTGCGTGTCTGATGTGTATAGTGTGCTCTGTGTGTCTGATGTGTACAGTGTGCTCTGTGTGTCTGATGTGTACAGTGTGCTCTGTGTGTCTGATGTGTACAGTGTGCTCTGTGTGTCTGATGTGTATAGTGTGCTCTGTGTGTCTGATGTGTATAGTGTGCTCTGTGTGTCTGATGTGTACAGTGTGCTCTGTGTGTTGATGTGTACAGTGTGCTCTGTGTGTCTGATGTGTACAGTGTGCTCTGTGTGTCTGATGTGAACAGTGTGCTCTGTGTGTCTGATGTGTATAGTGTGCTCTGTGTGTCTGATGTGTACAGTGTGCTCTGTGTGTCTGATGTGTATAGTGTGCTCTGTGTGTCTGATGTGTACAGTGTGCTCTGTGTGTCTGATGTGTATAGTGTGCTCAGTACTGTGTATAGTCTGCCCTGTGTACAGTGTGCTCTGTGTGTCTGATGTGTATAGTGTGCTCTGTGTGTCTGATGTGTATAGTGTGCTCAGTACTGTGTATAGTCTGCCCTGTGTACAGTGTGCTCTGTGTGTCTGATGTGTATAGTGTGCTCTGTGTGTCTGATGTGTATAGTGTGCTCTGTGTGTCTGATGTGTACAGTGTGCTCTGTGTGTCTGATGTGTACAGTGTGCTCTGTGTGTCTGATGTGTACAGTGTGCTCTGTGTGTCTGATGTGTACAGTGTGCTCTGTGTGTCTGATGTGTAAAGTGTGCTCTGTGTGTCTGATGTGTATAGTGTGCTCAGTACTGTGATAGTCTGCCCTGTGTACAGTGTGCTCTGTGTGTATGTGTGTATAGTGTGCTCTGTGTGTCTGATGTGTACAGTGTGCTCTGTGTGTCTGATGTGTACAGTGTGCTCTGTGTGTCTGATGTGTACAGTGTGCTCTGTGTGTCTGATGTGTACAGTGTGCTCTGTGTGTCTGATGTGTATAGTGTGCTCTGTGTGTCTGATGTGTACAGTGTGCTCTGTGTGTCTGATGTGTATAGTGTGCTCTGTGTGTCTGATGTGTGTACAGTGTGCTCTGTGTGTCTGATGTGTATAGTGTGCTCTGTGTGTCTGATGTGTATAGTGTGCTCTGTGTGTCTGATGTGTACAGTGTGCTCTGTGTGTCTGATGTGTATAGTGTGCTCTGTGTGTCTGATGTGTACAGTGTGCTCTGTGTGTCTGATGTGTATAGTGTGCTCTGTGTGTCTGATGTGTATAGTGTGCTCTGTGTGTCTGAAGTGTATAGTGTGCTCTGTGTGTCTGATGTGTACAGTGTGCTCTGTGTGTCTGATGTGTATAGTGTGCTCTGTGTGTCTGATGTGTACAGTGTGCTCTGTGTGTCTGATGTGTACTGTGTGTCTGATGTGTACAGTGTGCTCTGTGTGTCTGATGTGTATAGTGTGCTCTGTGTGTCTGATGTGTACAGTGTGCTCTGTGTGTCTGATGTGTATAGTGTGCTCTGTGTGTCTGATGTGTATAGTGTGCTCTGTGTGTCTGATGTGTACAGTGTGCTCTGTGTGTCTGATGTGTATAGTGTGCTCTGTGTGTCTGATGTGTACAGTGTGCTCTGTGTGTCTGATGTGTACAGTGTGCTCTGTGTGTCTGATGTGTACAGTGTGCTCTGTGTGTCTGATGTGTACAGTGTGCTCTGTGTGTCTGATGTGTACAGTGTGCTCTGTGTGTCTGATGTGTATAGTGTGCTCTGTGTGTCTGATGTGTACAGTGTGCTCTGTGTGTCTGATGTGTACAGTGTGCTCTGTGTGTCTGATGTGTACAGTGTGCTCTGTGTGTCTGATGTGTACAGTGTGCTCTGTGTGTCTGATGTGTACAGTGTGCTCTGTGTGTCTGATGTGTACAGTGTGCTCTGTGTGTCTGATGTGTACAGTGTGCTCTGTGTGTCTGATGAGTACAGTGTGCTCTGTGTGTCTGATGTGTACAGTGTGCTCTGTGTGTCTGATGTGTACAGTGTGCTCTGTGTGTCTGATGTGTACAGTGTGCTCTGTGTGTCTGATGTGTACAGTGTGCTCTGTGTGTCTGATGTGTACAGTGTGCTCTGTGTGTCTGATGTGTACAGTGTGCTCAGTACTGTGTATAGTCTGCCCTGTGTACAGTGTGCTCTGTGTGTCTGATGTGTATAGTGTGCTCTGTGTGTCTGATGTGTACAGTGTGCTCTGTGTGTCTGATGTGTATAGTGTGCTCAGTACTGTGTATAATCTGCCCTGTGTACAGTGTGCTCTGTGTGTCTGATGTGTACAGTGTGCTCTGTGTGTCTGATGTGTACAGTGTGCTCTGTGTGTCTGATGTGTATAGTGTGCTCTGTGTGTCTGATGTGTATAGTGTGCTCTGTGTGTCTGATGTGTATAGTGTGCTCTGTGTGTCTGATGTGTACAGTGTGCTCTGTGTGTCTGATGTGTACAGTGTGCTCTGTGTGTCTGATGTGTACAGTGTGCTCTGTGTGTCTGATGTGTACAGTGTGCTCTGTGTGTCTGATGTGTACAGTGTGCTCTGTGTGTCTGATGTGTACAGTGTGCTCTGTGTGTCTGATGTGTACAGTGTGCTCTGTGTGTCTGATGTGTACAGTGTGCTCTGTGTGTCTGATGTGTATAGTGTGCTCTGTGTGTCTGATGTGTATAGTGTGCTCTGTGTGTCTGATGTGTATAGTGTGCTCAGTACTGTGTATAGTCTGCCCTGTGTATAGTGTGCTCTGTGTGTCTGATGTGTATAGTGTGCTCAGTACTGTGTATAGTCTGCCCTGTGTATAGTGTGCTCTGTGTGTCTGATGTGTATAGTGTGCTCTGTGTGTCTGATGTGTATAGTGTGCTCAGTACTGTGTATAGTCTGCCCTGTGTACAGTGTTCTCTGTGTGTCTGATGTGTACAGTGTGCTCTGTGTGTCTGATGTGTACAGTGTGCTCTGTGTGTCTGATGTGTACAGTGTGCTCTGTGTGTCTGATGTGTATAGTGTGCTCTGTGTGTCTGATGTGTATAGTGTGCTCTGTGTGTCTGATGTGTACAGTGTGCTCTGTGTGTCTGATGTGTACAGTGTGCTCTGTGTGTCTGATGTGTATAGTGTGCTCTGTGTGTCTGATGTGTATAGTGTGCTCTGTGTGTCTGATGTGTACAGTGTGCTCTGTGTGTCTGATGTGTACAGTGTGCTCTGTGTGTCTGATGTGTACAGTGTGCTCTGTGTGTCTGATGTGTATAGTGTGCTCTGTGTGTCTGATGTGTATAGTGTGCTCTGTGTGTCTGATGTGTACAGTGTGCTCTGTGTGTCTGATGTGTACAGTGTGCTCTGTGTGTCTGATGTGTACAGTATGCTCTGTGTGTTGATGTGTATAGTGTGCTCTGTGTGTCTGATGTGTACAGTGTGCTCTGTGTGTCTGATGTGTACAGTGTGCTCTGTGTGTCTGATGTGTACAGTGTGCTCTGTGTGTCTGATGTGTATAGTGTGCTCTGTGTGTCTGATGTGTATAGTGTGCTCTGTGTGTCTGATGTGTATAGTGTGCTCAGTACTGTGTATAGTCTGCCCTGTGTATAGTGTGCTCTGTGTGTCTGATGTGTATAGTGTGCTCTGTGTGTCTGATGTGTACAGTGTGCTCTGTGTCTGATGTGTACAGTGTGCTCTGTGTGTCTGATGTGTACAGTGTGCTCTGTGTGTCTGATGTGTATTGTGTGCTCTGTGTGTCTGATGTGTATAGTGTGCTCTGTGTGTCTGATGTGTACAGTGTGCTCTGTGTGTCTGATGTGTACAGTGTGCTCTGTGTGTCTGATGTGTATAGTGTGCTCTGTGTGTCTGATGTGTACAGTGTGCTCTGTGTGTCTGATGTGTACAGTGTGCTCTGTGTGTCTGATGTGTATAGTGTGCTCTGTGTGTCTGATGTGTATAGTGTGCTCTGTGTGTCTGATGTGTATAGTGTGCTCTGTGTGTCTGATGTGTATAGTGTGCTCTGTGTGTCTGATGTGTACAGTGTGCTCTGTGTGTCTGATGTGTACAGTGTGCTCTGTGTGTCTGATGTGTATAGTGTGCTCTGTGTGTCTGATGTGTACAGTGTGCTCTGTGTGTCTGATGTGTACAGTGTGCTCTGTGTGTCTGATGTGTACAGTGTGCTCTGTGTGTCTGATGTGTACAGTGTGCTCTGTGTGTCTGATGTGTACAGTGTGCTCTGTGTGTCTGATGTGTACAGTGTGCTCTGTGTGTCTGATGTGTACAGTGTGCTCTGTGTGTCTGATGTGTACAGTGTGCTCTGTGTGTCTGATGTGTACAGTGTGCTCTGTGTGTCTGATGTGTACAGTGTGCTCTGTGTGTCTGATGTGTACAGTGTGCTCTGTGTGTCTGATGTGTACAGTGTGCTCTGTGTGTCTGATGTGTACAGTGTGCTCTGCGTGTCTGATGTGTATAGTGTGCTCTGTGTGTCTGATGTGTACAGTGTGCTCTGTGTGTCTGATGTGTACAGTGTGCTCTGTGTGTCTGATGTGTACAGTGTGCTCTGTGTGTCTGATGTGTACAGTGTGCTCTGTGTGTCTGATGTGTACAGTGTGCTCTGTGTGTCTGATGTGTACAGTGTGCTCTGTGTGTCTGATGTGTACAGTGTGCTCTGTGTGTCTGATGTGTATAGTGTGCTCTGTGTGTCTGATGTGTATAGTGTGCTCTGTGTGTCCTGATGAGTTCAGTGTGTGCTCAGTGAGTCTGATGTGTACAGTGTGCTCTGTGAGTCGGATGTGTACAGTGTGCTCTGGGTGTCTGATGTGTACAGTGTGCTCCTGTGGTCCTGATGTGTATAGTGTGCTCTGTGTGTCTGATGTGTACTGTGTGCTCTGTGTAGTCTGATGTGTATAGTGTGCTCCTGTGTGTCTGATGTGTACAGTGTGCTCTGTGTGTCTGATGTGTATAGTGTGCTCATTACTGTGAATAGTCTGCGCCTAGAGTACAGTGTGCTCTGTGTGTCTGATGTGTATAGTCTGATGTGTGTATAGTCTGATGTGTATAGTGTGCTCAGTACTGGTATAGTCTGACCTGTGTACAGTTGTGCTCTGTGTGTCTTGATGTGTATAGTGTGCTCTGTGTGTCTGATGTGTATAGTGTGCTCTGTGTGTCTGATGTGTACAGTGTGCTCTGTGTGTCTGATGTGTACAGTGTGCTCTGTGTGTCTGATGTGTACAGTGTGCTCTGTGTGTCTGATGTGTACAGTGTGCTCTGTGTGTCTGATGTGTAAAGTGTGCTCTGTGTGTCTGATGTGTAAAGTGTGCCAGTACTGTGTAGTCTGCTATGTGTACAGTGTGCTCTGTGTGTCTGATGTGTATCAGGTGTGCTCTGTGTGTCTGATGTGTACAGTGTGCTCTGTGTGTCTGATGTGTACAGTGTGCTCTGTGTGTCTGATGTGTACAGTGTGCTCTGTGTGTCTGATGTGTACAGTGTGCTCTGTGTGTCTGATGTGTATAGTGTGCTCTGTGTGTCTGATGTGTACAGTGTGCTCTGTGTGTCTGATGTGTTAAGTGTGCTCTGTGTGTCTGATGTGTACAGTGTGCTCTGTGTGTCTGATGTGTATAGTGTGCTCTGTGTGTCTGTTGTGTATAGTGTGCTCTGTGTGTCTGATGTGTACAGTGTGCTCTGTGTGTCTGATGTGTACAGTGTGCTCTGTGTGTCTGATGTGTACAGTGTGCTCTGTGTGTCTGATGTGTATAGTGTGCTCTGTGTGTCTGATGTGTTTAGTGTGGCTCTGTGTGTCTGAAGTGTACTAGTGTGCTCTGTGTGTCTGATGTGTACAGTGTGCTCTGTGTGTCTGATGTGTATAGTGTGCTCTGTGTGTCTGATGTGTACAGTGTGCTCTGTGTGTCTGATGTGTACTGTGCTGTGTGTCTGATGTTGTACAGTGTGCTCTGTGTGTCTGATGTGTATAGTGTGCTCTGTGTGTCTGATGTGTACAGTGTGCTCTGTGTGTCTGATGTGTATAGTGTGCTCTGTGTGTCTGATGTGTATAGTGTGCTCTGTGTGTCTGATGTGTACAGTGTGCTCTGTGTGTCTGATGTGTATAGTGTGCTCTGTGTGTCTGATGTGTACAGTGTGCTCTGTGTGTCTGATGTGTACAGTGTGCTCTGTGTGTCTGATGTGTACAGTGTGCTCTGTGTGTCTGATGTGTACAGTGTGCTCTGTGTGTCTGATGTGTACAGTGTGCTCTGTGTGTCTGATGTGTACAGTGTGCTCTGTGTGTCTGATGTGTACAGTGTGCTCTGTGTGTCTGATGTGTACAGTGTGCTCTGTGTGTCTGATGTGTACAGTGTGCTCTGTGTGTCTGATGTGTACAGTGTGCTCTGTGTGTCTGATGTGTACAGTGTGCTCTGTGTGTCTGATGTGTACTAGTGTGCTCTGTGTGTCTGATGTGTACAGTGTGCTCTGTGTGTCTGATGTTACAGTGTGCTCTGTGTGTCTGATGTGTACAGTGTGCTCTGTGTGTCTGATGTGTACAGTGTGCTCTGTGTGTCTGATGTGTACAGTGTGCTCTGTGTGTCTGATGTGTACAGTGTGCTCTGTGTGTCTGATGTGTACAGTGTGCTCTGTGTGTCTGATGTGTACAGTGTGCTCTGTACTGTGTAGTCTGATGTGTACAGTGTGCTCTGTGTGTCTGATGTGTACAGTGTGCTCTGTGTGTCTGATGTGTACAGTGTGCTCTGTGTGTCTGATGTGTATAGTGTGCTCAGTATGTGTATATCTGCCCTGTGTACAGTGTGCTCTGTGTGTCTGATGTGTACAGTGTGCTCTGTGTGTCTGATGTGTACAGTGTGCTCTTTGGTTCTGATGTGTATAGTGTGCTCTGTGTGTCTGATGTGTATAGTGTGCTCTGTGTGTCTGATGTGTATAGTGTGCTCTGTGTGTCTGATGTGTACAGTGTGCTCTGTGTGTCTGATGTGTACAGTGTGCTCTGTGTGTCTGATGTGTACAGTGTGCTCTGTGTGTCTGATGTGTACAGTGTGCTCTGTGTGTCTGATGTGTACAGTGTGCTCTGTGTGTCTGATGTGTACAGTGTGCTCTGTGTGTCTGATGTGTACAGTGTGCTCTGTGTGTCTGATGTGTACCAGTGTGCCTCTGTGTGTCTGATGTGTACAGTGTGCTCTGTGTGTCTGATGTGTATAGTGTGCTCTGTGTGTCTGATGTGTACAGTGTGCTCAGTTACTGTGTATGTCTGCCCTGTGTACAGTGTGCTCTGTGTGTCTGATGTGTATAGTGTGCTCAGTCTGTGTAGTCTGCCTGTGTATAGTGTGCTCTGTGTGTCTGATGTGTATAGTGTGCTCTGTGTGTCTGATGTGTATAGTGTGCTCAGTCTGTGTAGTCTGCCTGTGTACAGTGTTCTCTGTGTGTCTGATGTGTACAGTGTGCTCTGTGTGTCTGATGTGTACAGTGTGCTCTGTGTGTCTGATGTGTACAGTGTGCTCTGTGTGTCTGATGTGTATAGTGTGCTCTGTGTGTCTGATGTGTATAGTGTGCTCTGTGTGTCTGATGTGTACAGTGTGCTCTGTGTGTCTGATGTGTACAGTGTGCTCTGTGTGTCTGATGTGTATAGTGTGCTCTGTGTGTCTGATGTGTATAGTGTGCTCTGTGTGTCTGATGTGTACAGTGTGCTCTGTGTGTCTGATGTGTACAGTGTGCTCTGTGTGTCTGATGTGTACAGTGTGCTCTGTGTGTCTGATGTGTATAGTGTGCTCTGTGTGTCTGATGTGTATAGTGTGCTCTGTGTGTCTGATGTGTACAGTGTGCTCTGTGTGTCTGATGTGTACAGTGTGCTCTGTGTGTCTGATGTGTACAGTATGCTCTGTGTGTCTGATGTGTATAGTGTGCTCTGTGTGTCTGATGTGTACAGTGTGCTCTGTGTGTCTGATGTGTACAGTGTGCTCTGTGTGTCTGATGTGTACAGTGTGCTCTGTGTGTCTGATGTGTATAGTGTGCTCTGTGTGTCTGATGTGTACAGTGTGCTCTGTGTGTCTGATGTGTACAGTGTGCTCTGTGTGTCTGATGTGTACAGTGTGCTCTGTGTGTCTGATGTGTACAGTGTGCTCTGTGTGTCTGATGTGTACAGTGTGCTCTGTGTGTCTGATGTGTACAGTGTGCTCTGTGTGAGACTCACTAGTACTGAGTGCAGGAGAGAGAGAGATAATGACACATACAGGGGTAGGTGCGACTCACTAGTACTGAGTGCAGGAGAGAGAGAGATAATGACACATACAGGGGTAGGTGAGACTCACTAGTACTGAGTGCAGGAGAGAGAGATAATGACACATACAGGGGTAGGTGAGACTCACTAGTACTGAGTGCAGGAGAGAGAGATAATGACACATACAGGGGTAGGTGCGACTCACTAGTACTGAGTGCAGGAGAGAGAGAGATAATGACACATACAGGGGTAGGTGAGACTCACTAGTACTGAGTGCAGGAGAGAGATAATGACACATACAGGGGTAGGTGAGACTCACTAGTACTGAGTGCAGGAGAGAGAGATAATGACACATACAGGGGTAGGTGAGACTCACTAGTACTGAGTGCAGGAGAGAGATAATGACACATACAGGGGTAGGTGAGACTCACTAGTACTGAGTGCAGGAGAGAGATAATGACACATACAGGGGTAGGTGAGACTCACTAGTACTGAGTGCAGGAGAGAGAGAGAGATAATGACACATACAGGGGTAGGTGAGACTCACTAGTACTGAGTGCAGGAGAGAGAGAGATAATGACACATACAGGGGTAGGTGAGACTCACTAGTACTGAGTGCAGGAGAGAGAGATAATGACACATACAGGGTAGGTGCGACTCACTAGTACTGAGTGCAGGAGAGAGAGAGAGATAATGACACATACAGGGGTAGGTGCGACTCACTAGTACTGAGTGCAGGAGAGAGATAATGACACATACAGGGGTAGGTGAGACTCACTAGTACTGAGTGCAGGAGAGAGAGATAATGACACATACAGGGGTAGGTGAGACTCACTAGTACTGAGTGCAGAGAGAGAGAGATAATGACACATACAGGGTAGGTGAGACTCTCTAGTACTGAGTGCAGGAGAGAGATAATGACACATACAGGGGTAGGTGAGACTCACTAGTACTGAGTGCAGGAGAGAGATAATGACACATACAGGGGATAGGTGAGACTCACTAGTATCTGAGTGCATGGAGAGAGAGTAATGACACATACAGGGTAGGTGAGACTCACTAGTACTTGAGTGCAGGAGAGAGATATGACACATACAGGGGTAGGTGAGACTCACTAGTACTGAGTGCAGGAGAGAGAGATAATGACACATACAGGGGTAGGTGTGAGACTCACTAGTACTGAGTGCAGGAGAGAGGAGATAATGACACATACAGGGGTAGGTGAGACTCACTAGTACTGAGTGCAGGAGAGAGAGAGATAATGACACATACAGGGGTAGGTGAGACTCACTAGTACTGAGTGCAGGAGAGAGAGATAATGACACATACAGGGGTAGGTGAGACTCACTAGTACTGAGTGCAGGAGAGAGAGGAGATAATGACACATACAGGGGTAGGTGCGACTCACTAGTACTGAGTGCAGGAGAGAGAGATAATGACACATACAGGGGTAGGTGAGACTCACTAGTACTGAGTGCAGGAGAGAGATAATGACACATACAGGGGTAGGTGAGACTCACTAGTACTGAGTGCAGGAGAGAGAGATAATGACACATACAGGGGTAGGTGAGACTCACTAGTACTGAGTGCAGGAGAGAGAGAGATAATGACACATACAGGGGTAGGTGAGACTCACTAGTACTGAGTGCAGGAGAGAGAGAGATAATGACACATACAGGGGTAGGTGAGACTCACTAGTACTGAGTGCAGGAGAGAGAGATAATGACACATAAAGGGGTAGGTGAGACTCACTAGACTGAGTGCAGGAGAAGAGAGATAATGACACATACAGGGGTAGGTGAGACTCACTAGTACTGAGTGCAGGAGAGAGAGATAATGACACATACAGGGGTAGGTGAGACTCACTAGTACTGAGTGCAGGAGAGAGAGATAATGACACATACAGGGGTAGGTGCGACTCACTAGTACTGAGTGCAGGAGAGAGAGATAATAATGACACATACAGGGGTAGGTGAGACTCACTAGTACTGAGTGCAGGAGAGAGAGAGATAATGACACATACAGGGGTAGGTGAGACTCACTAGTACTGAGTGCAGGAGAGAGAGAGATAATGACACATACAGGGGTAGGTGAGACTCACTAGTACTGAGTGCAGGAGAGAGAGATAATGACACATACAGGGGTAGGTGAGACTCACTAGTACTGAGTGCAGGAGAGAGAGAGATAATGACACATACAGGGGTAGGTGAGACTCACTAGTACTGAGTGCAGGAGAGAGATAATGACACATACAGGGGTAGGTGAGACTCACTAGTACTGAGTGCAGGAGAGAGAGATAATGACACATACAGGGGTAGGTGAGACTCACTAGTACTGAGTGCAGGAGAGAGAGATAATGACACATACAGGGGTAGGTGAGACTCACTAGTACTGAGTGCAGGAGAGAGAGAGATAATGACACATACAGGGGTAGGTGAGACTCACTAGTACTGAGTGCAGGAGAGAGAGATAATGACACATACAGGGGTAGGTGAGACTCACTAGTACTGAGTGCAGGAGAGAGAGAGAGAATGACACATACAGGGGTAGGTGAGACTCACTAGTACTGAGTGCAGGAGAGAGAGATAATGACACATACAGGGGTAGGTGAGACTCACTAGTACTGAGTGCAGGAGAGAGAGATAATGACACATACAGGGGTAGGTGAGACTCACTAGTACTGAGTGCAGGAGAGAGAGAGATAATGACACATACAGGGGTAGGTGAGACTCACTAGTACTGAGTGCAGGAGAGAGAGATAATGACACATACAGGGGTAGGTGAGACTCACTAGTACTGAGTGCAGGAGAGAGAGATAATGACACATACAGGGGTAGGTGAGACTCACTAGTACTGAGTGCAGGAGAGAGATAATGACACATACAGGGGTAGGTGAGACTCACTAGTACTGAGTGCAGGAGAGAGATAATGACACATACAGGGGTAGGTGAGACTCACTAGTACTGAGTGCAGGAGAGAGAGATAATGACACATACAGGGGTAGGTGAGACTCACTAGTACTGAGTGCAGGAGAGAGAGATAAAGACACATACAGGGGTAGGTGAGACTCACTAGTACTGAGTGCAGGAGAGAGAGAGATAATGACACATACAGGGGTAGGTGAGACTCACTAGTACTGAGTGCAGGAGAGAGAGATAATGACACATACAGGGGTAGGTGAGACTCACTAGTACTGAGTGCAGGAGAGAGAGAGATAATGACACATACAGGGGTAGGTGAGACTCACTAGTACTGAGTGCAGGAGAGAGAGATAAAGACACATACAGGGGTAGGTGAGACTCACTAGTACTGAGTGCAGGAGAGAGAGATAATGACACATACAGGGGTAGGTGAGACTCACTAGTACTGAGTGCAGGAGAGAGAGAGATAATGACACATACAGGGGTAGGTGAGACTCACTAGTACTGAGTGCAGGAGAGAGAGATAATGACACATACAGGGGTAGGTGAGACTCACTAGTACTGAGTGCAGGAGAGAGATAATGACACATACAGGGGTAGGTGAGACTCACTAGTACTGAGTGCAGGAGAGAGAGAGATAATGACACATACAGGGGTAGGTGAGACTCACTAGTACTGAGTGCAGGAGAGAGAGATAATGACACATACAGGGGTAGGTGAGACTCACTAGTACTGAGTGCAGGAGAGAGAGATAATGACACATACAGGGGTAGGTGAGACTCACTAGTACTGAGTGCAGGAGAGAGAGATAATGACACATACAGGGGTAGGTGAGACTCACTAGTACTGAGTGCAGGAGAGAGAGAGATAATGACACATACAGGGGTAGGTGAGACTCACTAGTACTGAGTGCAGGAGAGAGAGAGATAATGACACATACAGGGGTAGGTGAGACTCACTAGTACTGAGTGCAGGAGAGAGAGATAATGACACATACAGGGGTAGGTGAGACTCACTAGTACTGAGTGCAGGAGAGAGAGAGATAATGACACATACAGGGGTAGGTGAGACTCACTAGTACTGAGTGCAGGAGAGAGAGATAATGACACATACAGGGGTAGGTGAGACTCACTAGTACTGAGTGCAGGAGAGAGATAATGCACATACAGGGGTAGGTGAGACTCACTAGTACTGAGAGCAGGAGAGAGAGATAATGACACATACAGGGGGTAGGTGAGACTCACTAGTACTGATTGCAGTGAGAGATAATGGCCACATACAGGTGAGGTGAGACTCACTAGTACTGAGTGCAGGAGAGAGATAATGACACATACAGGGGTAGGTGAGACTCACTAGTACTGAGTGCAGGAGAGAGATAATGGCACATACAGGGGTAGGTGAGACTCACTAGTACTGAGTGCAGGGAGAGGAGAGATAATGACACATACAGGGGTAGGTGAGACTCACTAGTACTGAGTGCAGGAGAGAGATAATGCACATACAGGGGTAGGTGAGACTCACTAGGTACTGAGTGCAGGAGAGAGAGATAATGACACATACAGGGGTAGGTGAGACCTCACTAGTACTGAGTGCAGGAGAGAGAGAGATAATGACACATACAGGGGTAGGTGAGACTCACTAGTAGCTGAGTGCAGGAGAGAGAGAGATAATGACACATACAGGGTAGGTGAGACTCACTAGTACTGAGTGCAGGAGAGAGATAATGACACATACAGGGGTAGGTGAGACTCACTAGAACTGAGTGCAGGAGAGAGAGAGATAATGACCACATACAGGGGTAGGTGAGACTCACTAGTACTGAGTGCAGGGAGGAGAGAGATAATGACACATACAGGGGTAGGTGAGACTCACTAGTACTGAGTGCAGGAGAGAGATATTGACACATACAGGGGTAGGTGAGACTCACTAGTACTGAGTGCAGGAGAGACAGAGATAATGACACATACAGGGGTAGGTGAGACTCACTAGTACTGAGTGCAGGAGAGAGATAATGACACATACAGGGGTAGGTGAGACTCACTAGTACTGAGTGCAGGAGAGAGAGAGATAATGACACATACAGGGGTAGGTGAGACTCACTAGTACTGAGTGCAGGAGAGAGAGATAATGACACATACAGGGGTAGGTGAGACTCACTAGTACTGAGTGCAGGAGAGAGAGAGATAATGACACATACAGGGGTAGGTGAGACTCACTAGTACTGAGTGCAGGAGAGAGATAATGACACATACAGGGGTAGGTGAGACTCACTAGTACTGAGTGCAGGAGAGAGAGAGATAATGACACATACAGGGGTAGGTGAGACTCACTAGTACTGAGTGCAGGAGAGAGAGATAATGACACATACAGGGGTAGGTGAGACTCACTAGTACTGAGTGCAGGAGAGAGATAATGACACATACAGGGGTAGATGAGACTCACTAGTACTGAGTGCAGGAGAGAGAGAGATAATGACACATACAGGGGTAGGTGAGACTCACTAGTACTGAGTGCAGGAGAGAGAGATAATGACACATACAGGGGTAGGTGAGACTCACTAGTACTGAGTGCAGGAGAGAGATAATGGCACATACAGGGGTAGGTGAGACTCACTAGTACTGAGTGCTGGAGAGAGAGATAATGACACATACAGGGGTATAGGAGACTCACTAGTACTGAGTGCAGGAGAGAGAGAGATAATGACACATACAAGGGTAGGTCAGACTCACTGTGCCGGGATTACATACCGGGGGATTGTTCTCTCTGCTCATTTCCCTGCTACGTTACACCCTCATTTACACCATGTACAAACCTACATTTCTTACTCTCTCTTTCTAGCAATATCTTATCACTGAGTACATCACACTGCGCTAGCTCATCATGGCAACTGATGTCTGGGTTGGAACATGGAGACCTCACAGGCCACGGGGTCCGATCGCTGCCCTATACAGCAGCCCAGGACCCAAATATGGTCTTCCAGGAAACACAGGTACGTGTGAAACCAACTATTAAGTCAGCCGTTAGTTTACATTTTATTAGTTTAGTTCTAGTTATAACTCAGGGCCAGTGACTTTGCCTAATACCCCTAGCCGAGGGCCAGTGACCCTGCCTTATACCCCTAGCCTAGGGCCAGTGGCTCTTATCTAATACCCCTAGCTGATTGCCAGTGACCCTGCTTAATACCCCTAACCTAGAACCAGTGACCCCTAATACCCCTAGCCTGACCCGCCATTACCCCTAGTCTAGAAGTAATGACCCACCTAAAGTGATCGGCTAGTCCTGTGAGCACTGAGATACTTTCTATCCTGAAAAGGAGGGCAGGAGTGAAAACGACAAGCACAGAGGACCTACCAAGCTGTCATTGTGCACTTCCCTTGCTCTACTAATCATGAGTTTTATTGCACAGGTTACGTGCAACATGACCCCAGTAAATATCGTGCCCCGGCATACAGCTTTGGCACTCGCCGGTTCAAGTTTGTTGATGACTGCTCGCCAGGCCCCGGGTATCTAGTCCCAGCTAATATTACTATGAGAGGCAAGGATGGGAGCCCAGCATACTCCATCTACGGGAGACCCCGTGATCTAGACAGCTTCAGGACACCAGGACCAGGTACGGAATATGACTAATAAATTGTCATCCTTTGTGATCGGATTTTCTGACATTTTTAGTCTATGTATGCAGGGCTCAAAATTTGCACTCGCCCACTAGCCATTGGGGAGTGGAAATTTAACTGTGCCTAGTGAAAGTTAGTGAGTAAAGTTGTAAGTAGCAAAGTTAAAACATTGTATTTGCACACTCCTACTGCAGCATTGACACATATTTTGTGCTATGTGCTAAAAATATTATCTAAAGGAATATTATATGGCCATGAATGGGCAAGGATATGTTATTCCTCTAGGGCTGTATGGACCTCATTAGTGCTTAGACTGTTACTTCTGAGAGGGTAAATGGGGCAGAGAGAGGGATTAGAGAGGAAAAGTGGAAGTAGAGAAGAAGGTAGAGTTACGAGAGAGGAGAGAAAAAAAGAAATAGAGAAGATATATGAGAGAGGAGAAAGAGTGAAAGAGATATGGCCTGAGAGAGAAGGGAGAGGGTAAAGAGAAGATATGGCCTGAGAGAGAAGGGAGAGGGTAAAGAGAAGATATGTCCTGAGAGCGAAGACAGAGGGTAAAGAGAAGATATGGCCTGAGAGAGAGGGTAAAGAGAAGATATGGTCTGAGAGAGAAGATAAAGAGAAGATATGGCCTGAGAGAGAAGGGAGAGGGTAAAGAGAAGATATGGCCTGAGAGAGAAGGGAGAGGGTAAAGAGAAGATATGGCCTGAGAGAGAAGGGAGAGGGTAAAGAGAAGATATGGCCTGAGAGAGAAGGGAGAGGGTAAAGAGAAGATATGTCCTGAGAGCGAAGACAGAGGGTAAAGAGAAGATATGGCCTGAGAGAGAGGGTAAAGAGAAGATATGGTCTGAGAGAGAAGATAAAGAGAAGATATGGCCTGAGAGAGAAGGGAGAGGGTAAAGAGAAGATATGGCCTGAGAGAGAAGGGAGAGGGTAAAGAGAAGATATGGCCTGAGAGAGAAGAGAGAGGGTAAAGAGAAGATATGGCCTGAGAGAGAAGGGAGAGGGTAAAGAGAAGATATGGCCTGAGAGAGAAGGGAGAGGGTAAAGAGAAGATATGGCCTGAGAGAGAAGAGAGAGGGTAAAGAGAAGATATGGCCTGAGAGAGAAGAGAGAGGGTAAAGAGAAGATATGGCCTGAGAGAGAAGGGAGAGGGTAAAGAGAAGATATGCCTGAGAGAGAAGGTAAAGAGAAGATATGACCTGAGAGAGAAGGGAGAGGGTAAAGAGAAGATATGGCCTGAGAGAGAAGGGAGAGGGTAAAGAGAAGATATGGCCTGAGAGAGAAGTTAGAGGGTAAAGAGAAGATATGGCCTGAGAGAGAAGAGAGTGGGTAAAGAGAAGATATGGCCTGAGAGAGAAGGGAGAGGGTAAAGAGAAGATATGGCCTGAGAGAGAAGAGAGAGGGTAAAGTGAAGATATGGCCTGAGAGAGAAGGGAGAGGGTAAAGAGAAGATATGGACTAGAAAGAGTGGTGTGTAAAAGATGCTGACACTCTCTGGCTCTATTGTGCTAACCCAAAAAACATTGGCAAATCTCCAAATTGCCAAAGAGTAGTTGCAACAAAAAACGGGGGGTATGGGTAGCACTACTTAAAGCTTAGAGCGGATTATATGTGAAACTAATATAGACAATGCTAGTGATCTGAAGGTTAATTCTACAATTGAATATGTGGAAATATACTGGTGAATCCACTTCTTATAAAACCAGAATTAATAGTTAATATGTGTAAGTTAGTGAAAGAATTGAGTATGTATGCAGGGCTCAAAATTTGCACTCGCCCACTAGCCATTGGGGAGTGGAAATTTAACTGTGCCTAGTGAAAGTTAGTGAGTGAAGTTGTAAGTAGCAAAGTTAAAACATTGTATTTGCACACTCCTACTGCAGCATTGACACATATTTTGTGCTTTGTGCTAAAAATATTATCTAAAGGAATATTATATGGCCATGAATGGGCGAGGATATGTTATTCCTCTAGGGCTGTATGGACCCCATTAGTGCTTAGACTATTACTTCTGAGAGGGTAAATGGGGCAGAGAGAGGGATTAGAGAGGAAAAGTGGAAGTAGAGAAGAAGGTAGAGTTACGAGAGAGGAGAGAAAAAAAGAAATAGAGAAGATATATGAGAGAGGAGAAAGAGTGTGAAAACAAGATATGGCCTGAGAGAGAAGGGAGAGGGTAAAGAGAAGATATGGCCTGAGAGAGAAGAGAGAGGGTAAAGAGAAGATATGGCCTGAGAGAGAAGAAAGAGGGTAAAGAGAAGATATGGCCTGAGAGAGAAGAGAGAGGGTAAATAGAAGATATGGCCTGAGAGAGAAGGGAGAGGGTAAAGAGAAGATATGGCCTGAGAGAGAAGGGAGAGGGTAAAGAGAATATATGGCCTGAGAGAGAAGAGAGAGGGTAAAGAGAAGATATGGCCTGAGAGAGAAGGGAGAGGGTAAAGAGAAGATATGGCCTGAGAGAGAAGGGAGAGGGTAAAGAGAAGATATGGCCTGAGAGAGAAGAGAGAGGGTAAAGAGAAGATATGGCCTGAGAGAGAAGAAAGAGGGTAAAGAGAAGATATGGCCTGAGAGAGAAGAGAGAGGGTAAAGAGAAGATATGGCCTGAGAGAGAAGGGAGAGGGTAAAGAGAAGATATGGCCTGAGAGAGAAGAGAGAGGGTAAAGAGAAGATATGGCCTGAGAGAGAAGGGAGAGGGTAAAGAGAAGATATGGCCTTAGAGAGAAGGGAGAGGGTAAAGAGAAGATATGGCCTAAGAGAGAGGGTAAAGAGAAGATATGGCCTGAGAGAGAAGAGAGAGGGTAAAGAGAAGATATGGCCTGAGACAGAATAGATAGGGTAAAGAGAAGATATGGCCTGAGAGAGAAGAGAGAGGGTAAAGAGAAGATATGGTCTGAGAGAGAAGGTAAAGAGAAGATATGGCCTGAGAGAGAAGGGAGAGGGTAAAGAGAAGATATGGCCTGAGAGAGAAGGGAGAGGGTAAAGAGAAGATATGGCCTGAGAGAGAAGAGAGTGGGTAAAGAGAAGATATGGCCTGAGAGAGAAGGTAGAGGGTAAAGAGAAGATATGGCCTGAGAGAGAAGAGAGAGTGTAAAGAGAAGATATGGCCTGAGAGAGAAGAGAGTGGGTAAAGAGAAGATATGGCCTGAGAGAGAAGGTAGAGGGTTAAGAGAAGATATGGTCTGAGAGAGAAGGTAAAGAGAAGATATGACCTGAGAGAGAAGGGAGAGGGTAAAGAGAAGATATGTCCTGAGAGAGAAGGGAGAGGGTAAAGAGAAGATATGGCCTGAGAGAGAAGAGAGTGGGTAAAGAGAAGATATGGCCTGAGAGAGAAGGTAGAGGGTAAAGAGAAGATATGGCCTGAGAGAGAAGAGAGAGGGTAAAGAGAAGATATGGCCTGAGAGAGAAGAGAGTGGGTAAAGAGAAGATATGGCCTGAGAGAGAAGGTAGAGGGTAAAGAGAATATATGGCCTGAGAGAGAAGAGAGAGGGTAAAGAGAATATATGGCCTGAGAGAGAAGAGAGAGGGTAAAGAGAAGATATGGCCTGAGAGAGAAGGGAGAGGGTAAAGAGAAGATATGGCCTGAGAGAGAAGGGAGAGGGTAAAGAGAAGATATGGCCTGAGAGAGAAGAGAGTGGGTAAAGAGAAGATATGGCCTGAGAGAGAAGGTAGAGGGTAAAGAGAAGATATGGCCTGAGAGAGAAGAGAGAGGGTAAAGAGAAGATATGGCCTGAGAGAGAAGAGAGTGGGTAAAGAGAAGATATGGCCTGAGAGAGAAGGTAGAGGGTAAAGAGAAGATATGGCCTGAGAGAGAAGGTAGAGGGTAAAGAGAAGATATGGCCTGAGAGAGAAGAGAGAGGGTAAAGAGAAGATATGGCCTGAGAGAGAAGGGAGAGGGTAAAGAGAAGATATGGCCTGAGAGAGAAGGGAGAGGGTAAAGAGAAGATATGGACTAGAAAGAGTGGTGTGTAAAAGATACTGACACTCTCTGGCTCTATTGTGCTAACCCAAAAAACATTGGCAAATTGCCAAAGAGTAGTTGCAACAAAAAACGGGGGGTATGGGTAGCGCTACTTAAAGCTTAGAGCGGATTATATGTGAAACTAATATAGACAATGCTAGTGATCTGAAGGTTAATTCTACAATTGAATATGTGGAAATATACTGGTGAATCCACTTCTTATAAAACCAGAATTAATAGTTAATATGTGTAAGTTAGTGAAAGAATTGAGTAGAGATACAGAGTTCAACCATAAAATCAATTTAATTATAATAAAAAAAAATAATAATAGATAGTTTAGTGCCGGCACTATATATAACAATGTTATTATAAATTAAAAAACAAATATATTTGCAGATAAGTTTAGATAACAGCTTACAGTCCGTTGTAATATGCACAGACAAGTTAGTGACTTGTTTGCTAGTTGTTGCTTGTTATACTTATTTGCAAAGTATGGCAGATAATATTTGCTGTATTTTTTTAAAGAGAAACAAAGTTCTTAACTAATAGAATGGTTACAGAGTTACCGTCTTTGAAATGTTAGATGTGTCCGTTGTTGAAAAGTCCCGCGTCTTTATGCTGGAATGGATTAGTGCTCCGGTTTGAAAGAGCGTGTCGTGATCCAGATGGAACACGCTTGTTAGGAGATTTTTAAACCTGATGGAAAATGTTGCCTGTGAAGTGCCTTGCGGCGTCCTGGAATGCCGATGTTGGCAAAGGGGAAGCGGGTAGGTCCTGGGACCGAGGTATTAGCTGGCAGTTATTGTCTCCTTCGCAGATGTACCTACGAGTCCTGCTACCAGTTCCGGTGTGAGAGGTGAGGAGCTGGAACACCTTGTAACTTCGGTGAAACCCCAGATAATTAAGCAGTTGGACAGACCAGATGCCTTTTTGATACAAACGGTATGCAGATCATGGGTGGGATTTTTTAAGCATATATCTTCCACTCAAAGTGTAGCGAGCGGCTTCATGCACCACACCTACTGTAACCTATTGTATATAATGTGCAGGGGTCGGATAGACAAGCAAATCTACGCGTTTCAGCCCTGTAGGCCTTGATAAAGGCCTACAGGGCTGAAACACGTAGATATGGCCTGATAGAGAAGGGAGAGGGTAAAGAGAAGATATGGCCTGAGAGAGAAGGGAGAGGGTAAAGAGAAGATATGGCCTGAGAGAGAAGGTAAAGAGAAGATATGGCCTGAGAGAGAAGGGAGAGGGTAAAGAGAAGATATGGCCTGAGGGAGAAGGGAGAGGGTAAAGAGAAGATATGGCCTGAGAGAGAAGAGAGAGGGTAAAGAGAAGATATGGCCTGAGAGAGAAGGGAGAGGTTAAAGAGCAGATATGGCCTGAGAGAGAAGGTAAAGAGAAGATATGAGAACAGTTAGTACGGCTGCACCGGATAAACAGACGAGAGATCTTCAATGTATGATAAAAAAATATTTATTGGGCAAAAGCATAAAACCAAAAGTATACTGACATAGTCAAAAACAAGTAGAAAGCTGCTCACTCCTGGACCGGAGTGAGCAGAAGGTAGCAAAAAAGGAAACAGTATACGCGTTTCGTGCGGGGCTACCGCACTTGATCACTACTCTTGTCACTACCACTTACTAAACCTATTAAGCCCTAAACCGCAAGCCCCCCACATCGCCATAAACTAAATTAACCTATTAACCCCTAAACCTAACAACCCACTAACTGTACATTAAAATTACATCATCACTATCTTATAATAAATTTAAACTTACCTTTAGATTTAAATTAAACTATATTAAACTACTAATTAATCTACCCTAACTGTTATACTAAAATTACATTAAACTATATTAAACTAATAATTTACATTAAAATATATTAAACTAATAATTAACCTACCCTAACTGTTATACTAAAATTACATTAAACTATATTAAACTACTAATTAATCTACCCTAACTGTTATACTAAAATTACATTAAACTATATTAAACTAATAATTTACATTAAAATATATTAAACTAATAATTAACCTACCCTAACTGTTATACTAAAATTACATTAAACTATATTAAACTAATAATTAATCTATCCTAACTGTTATACTAAAATTACATTAAACTACAAATTAAATTAACTATATTATATATTTAAAAACCTAACCCTACTCAAGTTATTTAAATCTACTATTACAAAGTTACAAAAAAATAACACAAAATAAAAAACACTAAGTTACAAAAAAAACCCCACTAAATTACACAAAATAAAAAATAAATTATCAAATATTTAAACTAATTACACCTAATCTAAGAGCCCAATGAAAATAAAAAAGGCCCCCCAAAATAAAAAAAATCAGCCAATAGGATGAAAGCTCAATCCTATTGGCTGATTGCAACAGCCAATAGGATTTTTTCAACCTTAATTCTGATTGGCTGATAGAAATCTATCAGCCAATCGGAATCTAAGGAACACCATCTTGGATGACGTCATTTAAAGGGAAACTTCATTCGGAAGAAGACGTTGATTGAAGAGGATGCTCCGTGCCGGATGTCATGAAGATGGAGCCGCTCCACGCCGGATGGATGAAGATAGAAGATGCCGTCTGGATGAAGACTTCTGACGGCTTGGATCAAGACTTCAGCAAGCTTGGATGAAGACTTCTGCCGCTTCGTTGAGGATGGATGTTCTGTCTTCAAAACTGTAAGTGGATCTTCGGGGTTTAGTGTTAGGTTTTTTAAGGGTTTATTTGGTGGGTTTTAATTTTAGATTAGGGACTTTGGGCTGAAAAAGAAAATTTATGCTTACCTTATAAATTTGTTTCTTTTTAGACACGATGAGTCCATGGATTTCATCCTTACTTGTGGGATTACGCCTCCTGGTCAGCAGGAGGAGGAAAAGAGCACCACAGCAGAGCTGTTATATAGCTCCTCCCTTCTCTCCCACTCCAGTCATTTGACTGAAGTTAGGAAGAGAAAGGAAAAGCCAAGGTGCAGAGGTGTCTGAAGTTTACCAAAATTAATAACCTGTCTCCTAGAACAGGGCGGGCCGTGGACTCATTGTGTGTAAAAAGAAACAAATTTATCAGGTAAGCATAAATTTTCTTTTCTTTTTAAAGACACGATGAGTCCATGGATTTCATCCTTACTTGTGGGATACAATACCAAAGCTAGAGTACACGGATGAAAAGGGAGGGACAAGACAGGGACCCAAACCGGAACCATGAGTAGCCCTTGGATTCACACCAATAAAGATATTTACGCCATATCTTATGGTAAATCTTCCTAGTTACAGGCTTACGCGCCTGAATTAAAGTATCTATGACCGAATCAGAGAAACCTCGCTTGGATAGGATTAAGCGTTCAATCTCCAAGCAGTCAGCTTCAGAGAAACTAGATTTGAGTGAAGGAAGGGCCCCTGAATGAGAAGGTCCTTCCTCAACGGAAGCATCCAAGGTGGTAGTGACGACATCTCTACCAGATCTGCATACCAAATCCTGCGAGGCCACACAGAAGCGATGAGGATCACTGATGCCTTCTCCTGTTTGATTCGAGCAATGACTCTACAGAGGAAATAGGTATGCAAGATTGAAGGACCAATCTGCCTGGGGATCCCTGGACCTCGATCCGTATCTTGGAAGTTTGGCATTCTGGCGAGATGCCATGAGATGCAAATCCAGCCGACCCCATATGAGAATCAGGTTGGAGAATACATCCGGATGGAGTTCCCACTCTCCCGGATGAAAAGTCTGTCTGCTCAGAAAGTCCGCCTCCCAGTTGACCACCCCTGGGATGTGGATCGCTGACAGATGGCAAGAGTGGGCCTCCGCCCACTGGATTATCTTGGCTACTTCAGTCATCGCTAAGGAACTCCTTGTTCCTCCCTGATGATTGATGTAAGCCACTGTCGTTATATTGTCCGAATGGAATCTGATGAATTGGGCCGAAGCCAACTGAGGCCAGGCCCGAAGAGCATTGAAGATCACCCTCAGCTCTAAGATGTTGATAGGAAGGAGAGACTCTGCTTGAGTCCATACTCCCTGAGCCTTTAAAGAGCCCCAGACTGCTCCCCATCCTGAAAGGCTGGCGACCGTTGTCACAATCACCCATGAAGGTCTGCAAAAGCATGTCCCCCGGGATAGATGATCCAGAGACAACCACCATTGAAGAGAGTCCCTCGTCTCCTGTTCCAGGGTTATTCGAGGGGACAAATCCGTATAATCTCCATTCCACTGCCTGAGCATACTTAACTGCAGAGGTCTGAGGTGAAACTGAGCAAACGGTATGATGTCCATTGCCGCCACCATCAATCCGATTACCTCCATGCACTGAGCTACTGACAGCTGAAGAGTGGACTGAAGTGCTCGACATGTATCCAGAATTTTTGATTTTCTGACCTCTGTCAGAAATATTTTCATGGATATAGAATCGATTAGAGTTCCCAAGGTCACCCTTGTCTTTGGGACTAAGGAACTCTTTTCCAGATTTACCTTCCACTCGTGAGTTCTCAGGAAGGATAGTACAATGTCGGTATGGGACCTTGTTTGCTGACAAGATGATGCCTGGATTAGAATATCGTCCAGATAAGGCGCCACCGCAATTCCCCGCGGTCTTAGAACCACCAGCAGAGACCCCAGAACCTTTGTGAAAATTCTGGGTGCCGTGGCCAGACCGAAAGGAAGAGCCACAAACTGAAAATGTTTGTCCAGAAAGGCAAACCTCAGGAACTTGTGATGATCTCTGTGGATAGGAACATGAAGATATGCATCCTTTAAATCCACTGTCGTCATAAATTGACCCTCCTGGATCAATGGAAAAAATGGTACGAATAGTTTCCATCTTGAATGGTGGAACTCGGAGAAACTTGTTTAGACTTTTGAAGTCTAAAATAGGTCTGAAGGTTCCCTCCTTTATGGGAACTACAAACAGATTTGAATAAAAACCCTGCCCCTGTTCCTGTATCGAAACGGGACAAATTACTACCATAGAAGAGAGCTCTCTTACACAATGTAAGAACGCCTCTCTTTTTATCTGGTTTGCAGATAATCTTGAAAGAAGAAATCTTCCTCGGGGGGAAGAATTTCTGAACTCCAGTTTGTATCCCTGAGACACTATTTCTATAGCCCAGGGATCCTGAACATCTCGCACCCAAGCCTGAATGAAGAAGGAAAGTCTGCCCCCTACCAGATCCGGTCCCGGATTGGGGGCCAACCCTTCATGCTGACATGGAATCAGCAGCAGGTTTCTTGGATTGTTTACCCTTGTTCCAAGATTGGTTGGGTCTCCAAGTAGACTTGGATTGTGAATAGTTTCCTTCCTGTTTAGAAGAAGAAGAGAAGGAGTTTCCCTTGAAATTTCGAAAGGAACGAAAATTACTTTGTCGACCTTTCTGCTTGGTTCTTTTATCCTGAGGGAGGAGATGACCCTTGCCTCCCGTGATGTCAGAGATAATTTCCTTCAAGCCAGGTCCAAACAGGGTCTTTCCCTTGTAAGGAATAGCCAGAAGTTTAGACTTGGATGATACGTCCGCAGACCAAGGCTTCAACCATAAAGCTCTGCGGGCTAGGATAGAAAAACCTGAACTCTTAGCAGCAAATTTAGTAATTTGCAGAGAAGCATCTGTAATAAAAGAATTGGCTAATTTCAGAGCTTTAATCCGATCCTGGATTTTTTCCAAAGAAGTCTCAGTCTTAAGAGACTCCGCAAGAGCATCAAACAATAAGCTGCCGCACTAGTGACCGTAGCGATGCACGCAGCCGGTTGCAATAGCAAACCCTGATGAACATAAATCTTCTTAAGTAGACCCTCCAACTTCTTGTCCATAGGGTCTTTGAAAGCACAACTATCCTCAATAGAAATAGTAGTTTGTTTAGCCAAGGTGGAAATAGCCCCCTCCACCTTAGGAACCATCTGCCAAGTTTCCCTGACCGCGTCAGCTACAGGGAACATCTTCTTGAAAATGGGAGAAAGAGAGAAGGGAATACCTGGTCTCTCCCATTCCTTAGAAATAATCTCCGAAGTTCGCTTGGGAACCTGAAAAACATCTAAGTAAGAAGGAACTTCGAAGTATTTGTCCAACTTGATTTCTCAGGAACTACCACTTCCGTGGAGTCACAGTCGTCCAAAGTCACTAAAACCTCCCTGAGTAACAGTCGGAGGTGTTCTAGTTTAAATCTGAAAGAAACAACTTCTGAATCAGTCAAAGGTAAGGAACTCCCAGAGTCAGAAATTTTACCTTCCAATAGAACCTCCATACCCTCCAACTCAGAGCCCTGGGAGGGTACGTCCGAGATTGCCACCATAGCATCAGAAACTTCATTGACCACTTAGTTGTCCTTCCTTTTACGTTTGCCTTGAAGTATAAGAAAGGCAGATATGTCCTTTAATGTAACTGCAGCAGAAACTTGAGAAGAAGTACAGGGCACTGCTTGAGCGGGCGTTAAGGGTTGAGACGCTTGGGGAGAAAGCTGCGGCATACTCTGCATCTCATCGTTAGACTCCTGAGAAGCATCCGCCTTAGACAATTTTTTATCATAAATTTTTTTTTTCTCTATAGCCGAGAGTCCTCTCAACACATGAGGGACAAAAAAGGAACAGGAGGTTCCACATTGGCATTCAAACACATGGCACAAGTAACATTCTGGACATCTTCTGAATCCATGATATAGAAAAAAAAACAAACAAAAAAAACAGTGCAATAATAAAAAATATAAACTGGCCCTTTAAATTATACTGGCCCTTTAAATTTTTGACCCACCACTCTCTTACTGTATTGAAAAACAAGAGTGTGCAAAAACGAAACTAGTACTAGAAAATGGCCCTTTGATAGATCTTGAAAAATAACAGGATACTGTGCCTTTAATAGTAAAACCAACTATTTTACTAAGCTGGGTAAAAAAAACGCTTTCCATTTAAATATTTTTTACCAACTCGTTTGCCCCCAAGAAAAAACTGACACCTCCTCGCCTCAACAGCTCCAGACTGCTCTTTCCAGCAAGTTTCAGGTCGGGTCCCAGAAACGCTAGCAACCGCCTGCTTACACAACCATGCGGTTCTAGCGTAATGCCCGATGACCTGATATCCTAGATGTCGGAACTTTTCTCTATAGCTGAGTCCAGACTTAACTGCAGCAGAGATGATCATATACAGTGCGCGGCTTCTCTAGAGACTGAAGCGCGCGAAAATTAGCCCCGCCCTTCGTGGGCGTTAAAATCTTACACAGCTTCTCGGTTAAGTGTAATTAAAATAACCGAAATCCCCAAGCTAGCCCAGTGCCTGTACAAATGCTGTCTTGTAGGGGAGCCCTCCATACCTATCACTAACGTAGGCAAAGAGAATGACTGGAGTGGGAGGGAAGGGAGGAGCTATATAACAGCTCTGCTGTGGTGCTCTTTGCCTCCTCCTGTTGACCAGGAGGCGTAATCCCACAAGTAAGGATGAAATCCGTGGACTCATCGTGTCTTTAAAAAGAAAAGCGCTAAATGCCCTTTTAAGGTCAATGCCCATCCAAATGCCCTTTTCAGGGCAATGGGGAGCTTAGGTTTTATAGATTAGATTTTTATTTGGGGGGTTGGTTGTGTGGGGGGTGGGTTTTACTGTTGGGGGGTATTTGTATTTTTTTTTTTACACGTAAAAGAGCCGATTTATTTGGGGCAATGCCCCGCAAAAGGCCCTTTCTCCAACATAGGTGTGTCCGGTCCACGGCGTCATCCTTACTTGTGGGATATTCTCTTCCCCAACAGGAAATGGCAAAGAGCCCAGCAAAGCTGGTCACATGATCCCTCCTAGGCTCCGCCTTCCCCAGTCATTCTCTTTGCCGTTGTACAGGCAACATCTCCACGGAGATGGCTTAGAGTTTTTTGGTGTTTAACTGTAGTTTTTATTATTCAATCAAGAGTTTGTTATTTTAAAATAGTGCTGGTATGTACTATTTACTCTGAAACAGAAAGGTGATGAAGATTTCTGTTTGTAAGAGGAAAATGATTTTAGCAACCGTTACTAAAATCGATGGCTGTTTCCACACAGGACTGTTGAGAGGAATTAACTTCAGTTGGGGGAAACAGTGAGCAGACTTTTGCTGCTTGAGGTATGACACATTTCTAACAAGACGATGTAATGCTGGAAGCTGTCATTTTCCCTATGGGATCCGGTAAGCCATTTTTATTACATAAGAAAAAAAGGGCTTCACAAGGGCTTTTAAGACTGTAGACATTTTCTGGGCTAAAACGATTGATATATAAACATATTTTATACTTTATAGCTTTGAGGAATTATTTTATTCTTGGGAATTATGTAAAATAACCGGCAGGCACTGTATTGGACACCTTATCCTCTAGGGGCTTTCCCTAATCATAGGCAGAGCCTCATTTTCGCGCCTCTATTGCGCACTTGTTTTTAGGAAGCATGACATGCAGATGCATGTGTGAGGAGCTTTGATACACAGAAAAGACTTTCTGAAGGCGTCATTTGGTATCGTATTCCCCTTTGGGCTTGGTTGGGTCTCAGCAAAGCAGATACCAGGGACTGTAAAGGGGTTAAATATAAAAACGGCTCAGGTTCCGTTATTTTAAGAGTTAAAGCTTTCAAATTTGGTGTGCAATACTTTTAAGGCTTTAAGACACTGTGGTGAAATTTTGGTGAATTTTGAACAATTCCTTCATACTTTTTCACATTTGCAGTAATAAAGTGTGTTCAGTTTAAAATTTAAAGTGACAGTAACGGTTTTATTTTAAAACGTTTTTTGTACTTTGTTATCAAGTTTATGCCTGTTTAACATGTCTGAACTACCAGATAGACTGTGTTCTGTATGTGGGGAAGCCAAGGTTCCTTCTCATTTAAATAGATGTGATTTATGTGACACAAAATTTAGAGAAAATGATGCCCAAGATGATTCCTCAAGTGAGGGGAGTAAGCATGGTACTGCATCATCCCCTCCTTCGTCTACACCAGTCTTGCCCACACAGGAGGCCCCTAGTACATCTAGTGCGCCAATACTCCTTACTATGCAACA
Source organism: Bombina bombina (assembly GCF_027579735.1). Lineage (NCBI taxonomy): Eukaryota > Metazoa > Chordata > Amphibia > Anura > Bombinatoridae > Bombina > Bombina bombina. The sequence continues at coordinate 6,586,449 of NC_069504.1, read as the reverse complement.
ATTAACGGCTGTAATGGATAATTCTATCAAAAACATTTTAGCCAAAATGCCCACTTATCAGCGAAAGCGCGACTGCTCTGTTTTAGAAAATACTGAAGAGCATGAGGACGCTGATGATATTGGTTCTGAAGTGCCCCTACACCAGTCTGAGGGGGCCAGGGAGGTTTTGTCTGAGGGAGAAATTTCAGATTCAGGGAAAATTTCTCAACAAGCTGAACCTGATGTGATTACATTTAAATTTAAATTGGAACATCTCCGCGCCCTGCTTAAGGAGGTGTTATCTACTCTGGATGATTGTGAGAATTTGGTCATTCCAGAGAAATTATGTAAAATGGACAAGTTCCTAGAGGTCCCGGGGCCCCCCGAAGCTTTTCCTATACCCAAGCGGGTGGCGGACATTGTAAATAAAGAATGGGAAAGGCCCGGCATACCTTTCGTCCCTCCCCCTATATTTAAGAAATTGTTTCCTATGGTCGACCCCAGAAAGGACTTATGGCAGACAGTCCCCAAGGTCGAGGGGGCGGTTTCTACTCTAAACAAACGCACCACTATACCCATAGAAGATAGTTGTGCTTTCAAAGATCCTATGGATAAAAAAATTAGAGGGTTTGCTTAAAAAGATGTTTGTTCAGCAAGGTTACCTTCTACAACCAATTTCATGCATTGTTCCTGTCACTACAGCAGCGTGTTTCTGGTTCGATGACCTAGAAAAGGCGCTCAATAAAGATTCTTCTTATGAGGAGATTTTGGACAGAATTCATGCTCTCAAATTGGCTAACTCTTTCACCCTAGACGCCACTTTGCAATTGGCTAGATTAGCGGCAAAAAATTCTGGGTTTGCTATTGTGGCGCGCAGAGCGCTTTGGCTAAAATCTTGGTCAGCGGATGCGTCTTCCAAGAACAAATTGCTTAACATTCCTTTCAAGGGGAAAACGCTGTTTGGCCCTGACTTGAAAGAGATTATTTCTGATATCACTGGGGGCAAGGGCCACGCCCTTCCTCAGGATAGGTCTTTCAAGGCCAAAAATAAACCTAATTTTCGTCCCTTTCGCAGAAACGGACCAGCCCCAAGTGCTACGTCCTCTAAGCAAGAGGGTAATACTTCTCAAGCCAAACCAGCCTGGAGGCCAATGCAAGGCTGGAACAAAGGAAAGCAGGCCAAGAAACCTGCCACTGCTACCAAGACAGCATGAGATGTTGGCCCCCGATCCGGGACCGGATCTGGTGGGGGGCAGACTCTCTCTCTTCGCTCAGGCTTGGGCAAGAGATGTTCTGGATCCTTGGGCGCTAGAAATAGTCTCCCAAGCTTATCTTCTGGAATTCAAGGGGCTTCCCCCAAGGGGGAGGTTCCACAGGTCTCAATTGTCTTCAGACCACATAAAAAAACAGGCATTCTTACATTGTGTAGAAGACCTGTTAAAAATGGGAGTGATTCATCCTGTTCCATTAGGAGAACAAGGGATGGGGTTCTACTCCAATCTGTTTGTAGTTCCCAAAAAAGAGGGAACATTCAGACCAATCTTAGATCTCAAGATCCTAAACAAGTTTCTCAAGGTTCCATCGTTCAAAATGGAAACCATTCGAACAATTCTTCCTTCCATCCAGGAAGGTCAATTCATGACCACGGTGGTTTTAAAGGATGCGTATCTACATATTCCTATCCACAAGGAACATCATCGGTTCCTAAGGTTCGCATTCCTGGACAAGCATTACCAGTTTGTGGCACTTCCGTTCGGATTAGCCACTGCTCCAAGAATTTTCACAAAGGTACTAGGGTCCCTTCTAGCGGTGCTAAGACCAAGGGGCATTGCAGTAGTACCTTACTTGGACGACATTCTGATTCAAGCGTCGTCCCTTCCACAAGCAAAGGCTCACACGGACATTGTCCTGGCCTTTCTCAGATCTCACGGGTGGAAAGTGAACGTAGAAAAAAGTTCTCTATCTCCGTCAACAAGGGTTCCCTTCTTGGGAACAATAATAGACTCCTTAGAAATGAGGATTTTTCTGACAGAGGCCAGAAAATCAAAACTTCTAAACTCTTGTCAAGTACTTCATTCTGTTCCTCTTCCTTCCATAGCGCAGTGCATGGAAGTAATAGGTTTGATGGTAGCGGCAATGGACATAGTTCCTTTTGCGCGAATTCATCTAAGACCATTACAACTGTGCATGCTCAGTCAGTGGAATGGGGATTATACAGACTTGTCTCCGACGATACAAGTAGATCAGAGGACCAGAGATTCACTCCGTTGGTGGCTGTCCCTGGACAACCTGTCACAGGGGATGAGCTTCCGCAGACCAGAGTGGGTCATTGTCACAACCGACGCCAGTCTGGTGGGTTGGGGCGCGGTCTGGGGACCCCTGAAAGCTCAGGGTCTTTGGTCTCGGGAAGAATCTCTTCTCCCGATAAATATTCTGGAACTGAGAGCGATACTCAATGCTCTCAAGGCTTGGCCTCAGCTAGCAAAGGCCAAATTCATACGGTTTCAATCAGACAACATGACGACTGTTGCGTACATCAACCATCAGGGGGGAACAAGGAGTTCCCTGGCGATGGAAGAAGTGACCAAAATCATTCAATGGGCGGAGACTCACTCCTGACACTTGTCTGCAATCCACATCCCAGGAGTGGAAAATTGGGAAGCAGATTTTCTGAGTCGTCAGACATTACATCCGGGGGAGTGGGAACTCCATCCGGAAATCTTTGCCCAAATTACTCAATTGTGGGGCATTCCAGACATGGATCTGATGGCCTCTCGTCAGAACTTCAAGGTTCCTTGCTACGGGTCCAGATCCAGGGATCCCAAGGCGACTCTAGTAGATGCACTAGTAGCACCTTGGACCTTCAAACTAGCTTATGTATTCCCGCCGTTTCCTCTCATCCCCAGGCTGGTAGCCAGGATCAATCAGGAGAGGGCATCGGTGATCTTGATAGCTCCTGCGTGGCCACGCAGGACTTGGTATGCAGACCTGGTGAATATGTCATCGGCTCCACCATGGAAGCTACCTTTGAGACGGGACCTTCTTGTTCAAGGTCCGTTCGAACATCCGAATCTGGTCTCACTCCAACTGACTGCCTGGAGATTGAACGCTTGATCTTATCAAAGCGAGGGTTCTCAGATTCTGTCATTGATACTCTTGTTCAGGCCAGAAAGCCTGTAACTAGAAAAATCTACCACAAAATATGGAAAAAATATATCTGTTGGTGTGAATCTAAAGGATTCCCTTGGGACAAGATAAAAATTCCTAAGATTCTATCCTTTCTTCAAGAAGGTTTGGAGAAAGGATTATCTGCAAGTTCTTTGAAGGGACAGATTTCTGTGTTACTTCACAAAAAGCTGGCAGCTGTGCCAGATGTTCAAGCCTTTGTTCAGGCTCTGGTTAGAATCAAGCCTGTTTACAAACCTTTGACTCCTCCTTGGAGTCTCAATTTTGTTCTTTCAGTTCTTCAGGGGGTTCCGTTTGAACCCTTACATTCCGTTGATATTAAGTTATTATCTTGGAAAGTTTTGTTTTTGGTTGCAATTTCTTCTGCTAGAAGAGTTTCAGAATTATCTGCTCTGCAGTGTTCTCCTCCTTATCTGGTGTTCCATGCAGATAAGGTGGTTTTGCGTACTAAACCTGGTTTTCTTCCGAAAGTTGTTTCTAACAAAAACATTAACCAGGAGATAGTCGTGCCTTCTTTGTGTCCGAATCCAGTTTCAAAGAAGGAACGTTTGTTGCACAATTTGGATGTAGTTCGTGCTTTAAAATTCTATTTAGATGCTACAAAGGATTTTAGACAAACATCTTCCTTGTTTGTTGTTTATTCTGGTAAAAGGAGAGGTCAAAAAGCAACTTCTACCTCTCTCTCCTTTTGGCTTAAAAGCATCATCAGATTGGCTTACGAGACTGCCGGACGGCAGCCTCCTGAAAGAATCACAGCTCATTCCACTAGGGCTGTGGCTTCCACATGGGCCTTCAAGAACGAGGCTTCTGTTGATCAGATATGTAAGGCAGCGACTTGGTCTTCACTGCACACTTTTACTAAATTTTACAAATTTGATACTTTTGCTTCTTCTGAGGCTATTTTTGGGAGAAAGGTTTTGCAAGCCGTGGTGCCTTCCATCTAGGTGACCTGATTTGCTCCCTCCCTTCATCCGTGTCCTAAAGCTTTGGTATTGGTTCCCACAAGTAAGGATGACGCCGTGGACCGGACACACCTATGTTGGAGAAAACAGAATTTATGTTTACCTGATAAATTACTTTCTCCAACGGTGTGTCCGGTCCACGGCCCGCCCTGGTTTTTTAATCAGGTCTGATAATTTATTTTCTTTAACTACAGTCACCACGGTATCATATGATTTCTCCTATGCAAATATTCCTCCTTTACGTCGGTCGAATGACTGGGGAAGGCGGAGCCTAGGAGGGATCATGTGACCAGCTTTGCTGGGCTCTTTGCCATTTCCTGTTGGGGAAGAGAATATCCCACAAGTAAGGATGACGCCGTGGACCGGACACACCGTTGGAGAAAGTAATTTATCAGGTAAACATAAATTCTGTTTTTAAGGGCCATTGGTAGTTTATTGTAGGCTAGGGTTTTTTATTTTGCGGGGGCTTTTTTATTTTCATAGGGCTCTTAGATTGGGTGTAATTAGTTTAAAAATTTAATAATTTATTTTTTATTTTGTGTAACTTAGTTGTTAGTTTTTTGTAATTTTTAATAGTAGATTTAAATTATTTAAGTAGGGTTAGTTTTTAACTATATATTTAATTTAATTTGTAGTTTAATGTAATTTTAGTATAATAGTTAGGGTAGATTAATTAGTAGTTTAATATAATTTAATTTAAATATAAAGGTAAGTTTAAATTTATTATAAGATAGGGATGATGTAATTTTAATGTACAGTTAGCGGGTTGTTCAAGTTTTTGTTTTCTGAGACGCTTCTTTCCAGTTGGAGACAAATCTCATCGGCTTCTTTACGAGTTTTTTGTACCTGCTCTTTATAGGTATCCACAAGCCCTTCATACTGACATAGGGTGCCCTTGAGTTGCTGTACCTCACTATGAGCCACTGTCAGCTTTTTCTCCAGTGTCGCTAAATTTGTCTTTACTGTTTCATGTTCCACTCTGAAGCTGGTGTTATCTGCGGTCTGTCGGTGAAGCTTGTCTAGCAGAGATTCCCGTTCTAAACGCGCTTTTTCCTCTGCGCTCCTCTTCTCTCCCGCTAGCACTGTTACGTGATTGTTTAACGTGACCATTTCATCCTCTACTTGACTCTTCTCCTTCATCACCGCGTTGTAACGGGACTTCCACGTATCAATAGTGGATAGAGATTTACTGAGCTCAGCGTCCTGGGGCTTAGCAGCAGGTGGGTCGGTTTTGGTGGCACGGATTTGGGCACGGGTAGTCACAGGTTTAACATCAGCGGGACCCATGGAAGCGTAGGCAGAAACAAGGGGGGCCAAGTCATTTCCAAGGAGAACATCAGCTGGTAAGTCCTTCATGACCCTCACATTCACATGTCTAGAGCCCACTCCCCAATCCAAATGTACCCGGGCAACAGGTAGGCGGAACACAGTGCCCCCTGCTACCCTCACAGCCACAGTGTCTCTGGTGTGCTGGTTCTCAGACACCAAGTTCTTTTGGAGCAAGGTCATGGTAGCACCAGTATCCCATAGACCACTGACCTCCTTCCCATTCACTTTAACCAGTTGCCGGTGCTGTTGCCGGTTATCCCGGTGGGCAGCTTGCACGGGGTCTGCTTCATGTAGGATGCCCCAGCATTCTTCCTCCTCTATGCAGTGGGCAGCAGGCTGAGGGTTACGTGGGTTTCCTCCTGCGGGTCTCCTCCAAGACTGTGCTTGGTTCGCTGGGTTTAGTGGACACTCTGGTCTTTTGTGCCCTAGTTGCTTACATCCAAAGCACCGAATGGGCTGCGAGTAGTCCCGTGAGTTGAACCGGGCTGGCTGAGGATAGTTCGTGGTTGGAGGTGGTGCTGTAGAGCGGTGCGCCGGGGATTGGTAACCAGTATCTGCTGGGGTGACTGTGGGTCGGTACTCCACCCTGGCAGGGGTCTTAGTGGTAGCAGTGTCCAGTTTGCGGGCATCCGTATACTCATCTGCCAGACGAGCAGCTTCATGCAGTGTGGAGGGTTTACGGTCCAGAACCCACTCTATAACCCCTGTGGATAACTTGTCGAAGCAATGTTCCAACAGGAATAGCTGCAGCACCTCTTCCCCGGATACGGCTTGGCACTCTGCCATCCAGTGAGCTGCTGTGCGGTGCACCCTACATGCCCACTCGACGTAGGAATCTCCAGCTAGTTTAACAGTGTCTCTGAACCGCCTCCTGTATGCCTCCGGTGTAACCGCATACCTGGAGAGCAGCGTCTCTTTTACAGCATTATAATCCCCGACTTCCTCATCCGGAATGGCCCGCAAAGCCTCGCTGGCCCGGCCGGATAATTTTCCGGATAATATCGTGACCCAGTCCTCTGCGGGTACCTTGTGTAGGGCACATTGCTTCTCAAAATCCGCAAGGTACCCATCAATCTCTCCTTCTGTTTCCAGGAAGTTTTTAAAAGCTGCAAAATGTACCTCTTTTCCACTGGGGTTGCTGTGACTTGGGCTGCTGCAGTGCCGCTTTGGCGAAGTAGGTTGGCCTCCACTGCTGCTATTACCCGGTCGATAATTTCGGCAGACGGGTTGGGGCCATAATGTGCCAGTCTTATTTTAACTGCCCGATCAAAGCTTTCTTCTTCTGGGGTTCTGTCTGATATGCTGGGCTCATTGGTTCCTTCGGGCCCTGGTACTCCGTCTCGGTCAGTATTGTAATAATCTCCCTCTTCCTGAGGTTACTGGCTTGTCCGCCCCGTTGTTCTAGCAGGTCTTTAAGGGTAGCTATTTTCAGCCTTTCATACGGTACTCCCATTAGGTCCGGATGTGTAGTTGCTCTTCTGGGCGATGAGGACCATCCTGTCGCTTGCCACCAGTTGTTATGGTATAACCCGGATATCAAGGGTTAATACCTGATGAAAGATGCCCTGAATACGGGATCAGCAACACACGAACCCAGTTAATTCCCCCCAAACACGAGACCAAGCTCCATCTTGAGGGTAAAACATAATGTGTTTTATTGAGGGCTATATGCCCAGTATTTATGCAAGTCTCCCACCTGGTTGACACTCCCTAGGAGACCAGATGGGGGATTGGAAGAAGATAGTACATTAGATAGAGGGAAGACGCCCTTTTACAGGATACAATAGAATTGCATTACTTAACCAAATAAACAATTAAACACAAGAAAGCAATGGAGTCCTTCTTCACACCTGGCAGTCTTACTCTGGAGGTGATTAAACAATGTGAACGCTTATAACTTAAACTTAATTACAGTAAACAATAGCTGATGCCAGGAAACCTGTCTTTAGAAAATAGTTTCTCAAAACTGAACAAAGTTAACCCTTCCAGTACTGACAGAGGGGTCTGTCACAAGAAGATATGGCCTGAGAGAGAAGACAGAGGGTAAAGAGAACATATGGCCTGAAAGAGAAGGGAAAGGGCAAAGAGAAGATATGGCCTGAGAGAGAAGGGAGAGGGTATGGAGAAGATATGACCTGAGAGAGAAGGTAAAGAGAAGCTATGGCCTGAGAGAGAAGGGAGAGGGTAAAGAGAAGATATGGCCTGAGAGAGAAGGCAAAGAGAAGCTATGGCCTGAGAGAGAAGAGAGTGGGTAAAGAGAAGATATGGCCTGAGAGAGAAGGTAAAGAGAAGATATGGCCTGAGAGAGAAGAGAGAGGGTAAAAAAGAGAGATTGAAGAGAGGAGGGAGGGGAAAAAGAGAGAGAAGGGAAAGATGATAATTATAAAAAAAAAAACTCCAAGGGGCCGAATTATCATTGTGCAAGCGGACAGGATCCGATATTGCGGATCATGTCTGCTGCACATCGATAAATGCCGACAGCAAACGCTCTCGGCATTTATCATTGCACCAGTAGCTCTTGTGAACTGCTGGTGCAATGCCGCCCCCTGCAAATTTGCGGCTTTCTGGCGATGTCTGTCCGCCACCTCAGAGCAGGCGGACAGGTTATGGAGACCGCTGCTTCATAACTTGTGTTTCCGGCGAGCCTAAAGGCTTGCCAAAAACACAGAGAATCAAGCTCCATACGGAGCATGATAAATATGCCCCCATGTCTGCTATGACCTTCCATGACCGTCAGTACTCTCTGCTTTCTCTCAATTTAACAACTTGCTTTTTAAATCCAGCTGTTGCCTTCCCTAAAACTGCTGTGCATTTATTTTTGTCTATTACTGTATGTAGCATTAGTTCATGTGTTATGATATAAAATAAACAACTGCACAATATGGTGTTTCACAATGGCTAAACATATTCAAAGAGATGTGGAATAGTGGCTGTTATTAGAAGTGGCAAGTGACATTTTGTCCTGGCTAGTAGCTTAGGACTTGAAATTTTGAGCCCTGATGCATATATCTTGATATAAATGTATCAACCCCCCACACACACACACACACAATTAGCATCACACAGGTTCACATTGCGCTCACTCTGACTTTGAGATACGGTAACTAAGATGTCCAGAACATTTACCTGAGAGACAATGACACCATTATCCACCCATAGAGTGTCAATGACCATGTGATGTTTGGGGGAATAGGGCGGCTGTGTGATGTCTGGGGAGCACGGGGAGGAAACAATTTTTGGGGGGCATTGTGTTTGGGGGGCACAGGGAGGATAAATAACATAATTTATGACAGAACTTACCTGATAAATTCATTTCTTTCATATTGGCAAGAGTCCGTGTGCTAGTGACATATGGGATATACAATCCTACCAGGAGGGGCAAAGTTTCCCAAACCTCAAAATGCCTATAAATACACCCCTCACCACACCCACAATTCAGTTTAATGAATAGCCAAGCAGTGGGGTGATAAGAAAGGAGTAGAAAGCATCAACAAAGGAAATTTGGAAATAATTGTGCTTTATACAAAAAATCATAACCACCATAAAAAGGGTGGGCCTCATGGACTCTTGCCAATATGAAAGAAATGAATTTATCAGGTAAGTTCTTACATAAATTATGTTTTCTTTCATGTAATTGGCAAGAGTCCATGAGCTAGTGACATATGGGATATCAATTCCCAAGATGTGGAGTCTTCCACTCAAGAGTCACTAGAGAGGGAGGGAATAAAAATAAAAACAGCCATATTCCGCTGAAAAAATTAATCCACAACCCAAAACAAAAATAAGTTTATTTCATCTTTGAAAGAAAAAAACTTAAATCAAAAGCAGAAGAATCAAACTGAAACAGCTGCCTGAAGAACTTTTCTACCAAAAACTGCTTCCGAAGAAGCAAATACATCAAAACGGTAGAATTTAGTAAATGTATGCAAAGAGGACCAAGTTGCCGCTTTGCAAATCTGATCAACTGAAGCTTCATTCTTAAAAGCCCACGAAGTGGAGACTGATCTAGTAGAATGAGCTGTAATTCTCTGAGGCGGGGCCTGACCCGACTCCAAATAAGCTTGATGAATCAAAAGTTTCAACCAAGAAGCCAAGGAAATAGAAGCCTTCTGACCTTTCCTAGGACCAGAAAATAAAACAAATAGACTGGAAGTCTTCCTGAAATCTTTAGTAGCTTCCACATAATATTTCAAAGCTCTTACCGCATCCAAAGAATGTAAGGATCTCTCCAAAGAATTCTTAGGATTAGGACATAAGGAAGGGACAACAATTTCTCTACTAATGTTGTTAGAATAAACAACCTTAGGTAAAAATTGAAAAGAAGTCCGCAAAACTGCCTTATCCTGATGAAAAATCAGAAAAGGAGACTCACAAGAAAGAGCAGATAACTCAGAAACTCTTCTAGCAGAAGAGATGGCCAAAAGAAACAACACTTTCCAAGAAAGTAGTTTAATGTCTAAAGAATGCATAGGTTCAAATGGAGGAGCCTGTAAAGCCTTCAGAACCAAATTAAGACTCCAAGGAGGAGAAATTGACTTAATGGCAGGCTTAATACGAATTAAAGCCTGTACAAAACAGTGTATATCAGGAAGTATAGCAATCTTTCTGTGAAATAAAACAGAAAGAGCGGAGATTTGTCCTGTCAAGGAACTTGCAGACAAACCCTTATCCAAACCATCCTGAAGGAACTGTAAAATTCTAGGAATTCTAAAAGAATGCCAGGAGAATTTATGAGAAGAACACCATGAAATGTAAGTCTTTCTAGAGACAGATTTACGAGCTTGTAACATAGTATTAATCACTGAGTCAGAGAAACCTCTATGACTTAGAACTAAGCGTTCAATTTCCATACCTTCAAACTTAATGATTTGAGATCCTGATGGAAAAACGGACCTTGAGATAGTAGGTCCAGCCGTAACGGAAGTGGCCAAGGCGGGCAACTGGACATCCGAACCAGATCCGCATACCAAAACCTGTGTGGCCATGCTGGAGCCACCAGCAACACAAAAGAGTGTTCCATGATGATTTTGGAGATCACTCTTGGAAGGAGAACTAAAAGCGGGAAGATGTAAGCAGGATGATAACACCAAGGAAGTGTCAGCGCATCCACTGCTTCCGCCTGAACATCTCTGGACCTGGACAGGTATCTGGGAAGTTTCTTGTTTAGATGAGAGGCCATGAGCTCTATCTCTGGAAGACCCCACATCTGAACAATCTGAGAAAACACATCTGGATGGAGAGACCACTCCCCTGGATGTAAAGTCTGGCGGCTGAGATAATCCGCCTCCCAATTGTCTACACCTGGGATATGCACCGCAGAGATTAGACAGGAGCTGGATTCCACCCAAGCAAGTATCCGAGATACTTCTTTCATAGCTTGGGGACTGTGAGTCCCACCCTGATGATTGACATAAGCCACAGTTGTGATATTGTCTGTCTGAAAACAAATGAACGGTTCTCTCTTTAGCAGAGGCCAGAACTGAAGAGCCCTGAGAATTGCACGGAGTTCTAAAATATTTATTGGTAATCTCGCCTCTTGAGATTTCCAAACCCCTTGTGCTGTCAGAGATCCCCAAACAGCTCCCCAACCAGAAAGACTTGCATCTGTTGAGATCATAGTCCAGGTTGGCCGAACAAAAGAAGCCCCTTGAACCAAACGATGGTGATCTATCCACCATGTCAGAGAGTGTCGTACATTGGGATTCAAGGATATTAATTGTGATATATTTGTATAATCCCTGCACCATTGATTCAGCATGCAAAGCTGTAGAGGTCTCATGTGAAAACGAGCAAAGGGGATTGCGTCCGATGCTGCAGTCATGAGACCTAAAACTTCCATGCACATAGCCACTGAAGGGAATGACTGAGACTGAAGGTGCCGGCATGCTGCAACCAATTTTAAACATCTCTTCTCTGTTAGAGACAGAGTCATGGACACTGAATCTATCTGGAAGCCTAAAAAGGTGACCCTTGTCTGAGGAATCAAGAAACTTTTTGGTAAATTAATCCTCCAACCATGTTTCCAAAGAAGCAAACTAGTTGATTCGTGTGAGATTCTGCAGTACATAAAGACTGAGCTAGTACCAAGATATCGTCCAAATAAGGAAACACCGCAATACCCTGTTCTCTGATTACAGATAGTAGGGCACCCAGAACCTTTGAAAAGATTCTTGGAGCTGTTGCTAGGCCAAATGGAAGAGCAACAAATTGGTAATGCTTGTCTAGAAAAGAGAATCTCAGAAACTGATAGTGTTCTGGATGAATCGGAATATGAAGGTATGCATCCTGCAAGTCTATTGTGGACATATAATGTCCTTGCTGAACAAAAGGCAGAATAGTCCTTATAGTCACCATCTTGAAAGTTGGTACTCTTACATAACGATTCAAAATTTTCAGATCCAGAACTGGTCTGAATAAATTTTCTTTCTTTGGTACAATGAATAGGTTTGAATAAAACCCCAAACCTTGTTCCTGAGGAGGAACTGGCATGATTACCCCTGAAGACTCCAGGTCTGAAACACACTTCAGAAAAACCTGAGATTTTACTGGATTTACAGGGATATGTGAGAGAAAAAATCTTCTCACAGGAGGTCTTACTTTGAATCCTATTCGATACCCTTGAGAGACAATGCTCTGAATCCAATGATTTTGGACAGATTTTATCCAAAAATCCTTTTAAAACCTTAATCTGCCCCCTAACAGCTGAGCTGGAATAAGGGCCGCACCTTCATGCGGACTTAGGGGCTGACTTTGGTTTCCTAAATGGCTTGGATTTATTCCAATTTGAGGAAGGCTTCCAATTGGAAGCAGATTCCTTGGGAGGAGGATTGAGTTTTTGTTCCTTATTCTGACGAAAGGAACGAAAGCAGTTAGAAGCCTTAGATTTACCCTTAGGTTTTTTTATACTGAGGCAGAAAAACTCATTTTCCTCCAGTGATAGTTGAAATAATAGAATCCAACTGAGAACCAAATAAATTATTACCTTGGAAAGAAAGAGATAGTAATCTAGATTTAGATGTCATATCAGCATTCCAAGATTTAAGCCACAAAGCTCTTCTAGCTATGACAGCTAAAGACATGGATCTAACATCAATTTTGACAATATAAAAAATGGCATCACAAATAAAATGATTAGCATGTTGCAGTAAGCGAATACTGCTAGATATGTCAGAATCCAATTCTTGTTGCGCTAAATTCTCCAACCAGAAAGTTGATGCAGCCGCAACATCAGCCAAAGAAATAGCAGGTCTGAGAAGATGACCTGAATATAAATAGGCCTTCCTTAGATAAGATTCAATCTTCCTATCTAAAGGATCCTTAAAGGAAGTACTATCTTCCATAGGAATAGTGGTACGCTTAGCAAGAGTAGAAATAGCCCCATCAACTTTGGGGATTTTTTCCCAAAACTCTATTGATTTTGCTGGTAAAGGATACAATTTTTTAAACCTTGAAGAAGGAATAAAAGAAGTACCTGGCTTATTCCATTCCCTAGAAATCATATCAGAAATAGCGTCAGGAATAGGAAAAACCCCTGGAGAAACCACAGGAAGTTTAAAAACAGCATTTAAACATTTATTAGACTGAACGTCAATAGGACTGGTTACCTCAATATCCAAAGTAATTAACACTTCTTTTAATAAAGAACGCATATACTCTATTTTAAATAAATAAGTAGATTTGTCAGTGTCAATGTCTGAGGAAGGATCTTCTGTCTCAGATAGATTCTCATCAGAAGAGGATAAATTATTATGTTGCTGGTCATATGAAATTTCATCAGCTAAATGAGAAGTTTTAAAAGACCTTTTACGTTTATTAGAAGGTGGAAATGCAGACAAAGCCTTCAGAATAGAATCAGAAACAAATTCTTTAAAATTTACAGGTATATCATGCACATTAGAAGTTGAAGGAACTGTAACTGGCAATGTACTATTACTGATGGAAACACTATCTGCATGTAAAAGTTTATCATGACAACTATTACAAATGACATTCGGTGGAATAATTTCTACAATTTTACAACAAATGCACTTAGCTTTGGTAGAACCGATGTCAGGCAGCAATGTTCCAGCAGAAACTTCTGAGACATGATCAGATTGGGACATCTTGCTCAATGTAAGAGAAAAAACATATAAAGCAAAATTATCTATTTCCTTATATGACAGTTTCAGGAATGGGAAAAAATGCAAAAGCATAGACCTCTGAAAGAGAAAAAAGCAAGAGGCAAACATCAATGGGGTATTGAAATAAGGAAAAAGTTTGGCGCCAAGTATGACGCACAACGTAACGTAAACTTTTTTGGTGCCAAAAATAACCGGAAATGACACACTTGCGTCACTAATGACGCCGCCGTATGAAAGGTCTCAGCGTCACGTATGATGCCGGAAATGACGAAGTTGCGTCATAAACGTATTTTTTCGCGCCAAAAATATTTTCGCGCCAAGAATGAAGCAATAAAGTTTAGCATTTGACGCACCCGCGGGCCTAATACCCGCAATAGCAAGAAGTAGTCAACTAAAAAAAAGACTAAACCCCAGGTAAGAAAAAAATTTCTTAAAATGTTTATATTCCCCAAATATGAAACTGACAGTCTGCAGAAGGAAATACATGAACCTGACTCATGGCAAATATAAGTACAATACATATATTTAGAACTTTATATAACTGCATAAAGTGCCAAACCATAGCTGAGAGTGTCTTAAGTAATAAAACACATACTTACCAAAAGACACCCATCCACATATAGCAGATAGCCAAACCAGTACTAAAACAGTTATTAGTAGAGGTAATGGTAAATTGAGAGTATATCGTCGATCTGAAAAGGGAGGTAAGAGATGAATCTCTATGACCGATAACAGAGAACCTATGAAATAGACCCCCGTTAGGGAAATCATTGTATTCAAATAAGTGATACTCCCTTCACGTCCCTCTGACATTCGCTGTACTCTGAGAGGAATCGGGCTTCGACAATTCTGAGAAGCGCATATCAACGTAGAAATCTTAGCACAAACTTACTTCACCACCTCCATAGGAGTCAAAGTTTGTAAAACTGAATTGTGGGTGTGGTGAGGGGTGTATTTATAGGCATTTTGAGGTTTGGGAAACTTTGCCCCTCCTGCTAGAATTGTATATCCCATATGTCACTAGCTCATGGACTCTTGCCAATTACATGAAAGAAATTTTGGGGCAGCCGTGTGATGTGTAGGGCACAGCCATGAGATGTTTGAGTGTCACGAGGTGGCCACAATATATAAGGGGTGGGTTTCAGGGTTGTTAAGATTACTGCAGCTTAATCCGTGTCATGTTTTGGGGACACATGATGACCTCGTTCTCTCACAACAGGCAGTTATTCTCCAGAACGTGCAGGGAAATCTGCTTATCGCTCGGCTCCAGTCTACTCACTGGGGGCAAGGACTAAAACCTTCAGTAATGACCAAACACCAGGTTGGTAGTGAGCATATACAGCATATCTGTATATGTGTGTAAGACTATACCCTCTTGTGTGTGTGTGTGTGTCAGACTAATACCCTCTTGTGTGTGTGTGTGTGTCAGACTAATACCCTCTTGTGTGTGTGTGTGTGTCAGACTATACCCTCTTGTGTGTGTGTGTGTGTCAGACTATACCCTCTTGTGTGTGTGTGTGTGTCAGACTATACCCTCTTGTGTGTGTGTGTGTGTGTGTCAGACTATACCCTCTTGTGTGTGTGTGTGTGTCAGACTATACCCTCTTGTGTGTGTGTGTGTGTGTCAGACTATACCCTCTTGTGTGTGTGTCAGACTATACCCTCTTGTGTGTGTGTCAGACTATACCCTCTTGTGTGTGTGTGTGTGTGTCAGACTATACCCTCTTGTGTGTGTGTGTGTGTCAGACTATACCCTCTTGTGTGTGTGTGTGTGTCAGACTATACCCTCTTGTGTGTGTGTGTGTGTCAGACTATACCCTCTTGTGTGTGTGTGTGTGTGTCAGACTATACCCTCTTGTGTGTGTGTGTGTGTGTGTCAGACTATACCCTCTTGTGTGTGTGTGTGTGTGTCAGACTATACCCTCTTGTGTGTGTGTGTGTCAGACTATACCCTCTTGTGTGTGTGTGTCAGACTATACCCTCTTGTGTGTGTGTGTGTGTGTGTGTCAGACTATACCCTCTTGTGTGTGTGTGTGTGTCAGACTATACCCTCTTGTGTGTGTGTGTCAGACTATACCCTCTTGTGTGTGTGTGTCAGACTATACCCTCTTGTGTGTGTGTGTGTCAGACTATACCCTCTTGTGTGTGTGTGTGTCAGACTATACCCTCTTGTGTGTGTGTGTCAGACTATACCCTCTTGTGTGTGTGTGTGTCAGACTATACCCTCTTGTGTGTGTGTGTGTCAGACTATACCCTCTTGTGTGTGTGTGTGTAAGACTATACCCTCGTGTGTGTGTGTAAGACTATACCCTCTTGTGTGTGTGTCAGACTATACCCTCTTGTGTGTGTGTGTCAGACTATATCCTCTTGTGTGTGTGTCAGACTGCACTCTCCCATATGTGTGTGTGCCTGTACCCTCCTGTAAGTGTGCATGTGTCAGACTGTACCCTCCTGTATGTAAGTGTGTGTATGTGTGTGTGTCAGACTGTACCCTCCTGTATGCATGTGTGATTGTCAGACTGTACCCTCCTGTATGTATGCATGTATGTGTGTCAGACTGTACCCTCCTCTATGTATGTGTGTGTGAGTGTCAGACTGCACCCTCATGTATGTGTGTGTATGTCAGACTATACCCTCCTGAATGTATGTGTGTGTGAGTGTATCAGACTGTATCCTCCTATATTTATGTATGTGTGATTGACAAACTGTACCCTCCTGTATGTATGTGTGTGTGTGTGTGTGTGTCAGACTGTACCGTCCTGTATGTATATGTGTGTGTGTGTGTCAGACTGCACCCTCATGTATGTGTGTGTATGTCAGACTATACCCTCCTGAATGTATGTGTGTGTGAGTGTATCAGACTGTATCCTCCTATATTTATGTATGTGTGATTGACAAACTGTACCCTCCTGTATGTATGTGTGTGTGTGTGTGTCAGACTGTACCCTCCTGTATGTATGTATGTGTGTGTGTGTCAGACTGTACCGTCCTGTATGTATATGTGTGTGTGTGTGTCAGACTGTACCCTCCTGTATGTATGTATGTGTGTGTGTGTCAGACTGTACCCTTCTGTATGTATGTGTGTGTGTGTGTGTCAGACTGTACCCTCCTGTATGTATGTATGTGTGTGTGTGTCAGACTGTACCCTTCTGTATGTATGTGTGTGAGTCAGACTGTACCCTCCTGTATGTATGTATGTATGTATGTGTGTGTGTGTGTGTCAGACTGTACCCTCCTGTATGTATGTGTGTGTGTGTCAGACTGTACCCTTCTGTATGTATGTGTGTGAGTCAGACTGTACCCTCCTGTATGTATGTATGTGTGTGTGTGTGTCAGACTGTACCCTCCTGTATGTATGTGTGTGTCAGACTGTACTCTTCTGTATGTATGTGTGTGTCAGACTGTACCCTTCTGTATGTATGTGTGTGTGTGTCCGACTGTACCCTTCTGTATGTATGTATGTATGTATGTGTGTGTGTGTGTGTGTCAGACTGTACCCTCCTGTATGTATGTATGTGTGTGTCAGACTGTACCCTCCTGTATGTATGTGTGTGTGTGTGTGTGTGTCACACTGTACCCTCCTGTATGTATGTGTGTGTGTGTCACACTGTACCCTCCTGTATGTATGTGTGTGTGTGTGTCAGACTGTACCCTCCTGTATGTATGTATGTGTGTGTATGTATGTATGTCAGACTGTACCCTCTGTGTCAGACTCTACCCTCCTGTATGTATGTATGTATGTGTCAGACTGCACCCTCCTGTGTCAGACTGTACCCTCCTGTATGTATGTGTATGTCAGACTGTACCCTCCTGTGTCAGACTCTACTCTCATGTATGTATGTATGTATGTATGTATGTGTGTGTGTCAGACTGTACCCTCCTGTATGTGTGTGTATGTATGTATGTGTGGGATATGAGTACAGCGCTGAACTTAAAACACTTAAAGGGACATTAAACACTAAATACATGCTAGATAGAATGATGTTTTCAAAGAAAAGATTAGTCCATGACTAACATGTAGATGTATTTTTTAAAGTTTCATTAGTTGTTTAAAAAGTGACAAAATAAGTGTAAAGTTTTAGTGTCTATAAAACACTGGGAGCTGCCATGTTGTAACTTGTGTTACCTTCTCTGCTGTGGCCAATTAGGGACAGTTATACATAGGTCATTAGAGTGTGCAGCCAATGGTTGTGCTGGATTTAACAGTGTTCTGCACTTCCATTTCTAACAGGAACTGAACAGCTCACAATTTCAGAATGGAATTACAGGCAAAGAGGACAAAATAAATAATGAAAGTATATTGCAGAGTTGTTTTATTATATACAATTTATCATTTTATATTACCATCTCAAAGTGTTTAATGTCCCTTTAAGCCTCCTCTATATTGACCTCCTCCTGGGCAAAAAAAATAACAAATGTATTCAGAGGAAGCGCTAAAAAAGCTCTAAGCATTAAAAACCATGAGATTAAGGGGAATTAGGCGCAGGCTATATTAAAATAATATACTAAATAAAGTGAGAACTAGAAACAGTATTAAAGGGAGGTTCTAGAGTATATACAACCGATATATATCATATATTTCACCAGTAGCTTTATATAGAAAAAGAGCTAAAGAAATGAATATAAAAGAACTTTACTGATCAGATAAATTTAAAACACAAACATAACCTAGACAGATGATTTAAAAAATACAAATAGTTAAAAAAACGATTTTCATTCTATACTCCTCAATACAGAGAAATAGCCCAAAATTTGTGGGTACACTGAATACGTGGTATTAACAATTTATGCGTTGCACACTCCTTTGCAAGGAAAAGGGAAGAAATAGCCCAAATGTATAAATAATAATTGATATATAGGGATCGCAATTCATGTGTTGTGCAGTCCTTTGCAAGAATAATAAACGATCAAGAATTAATAAGATGACATTCTATTCACTGAATGATTATTTAGTAGGATAAGTCTTTTTATTTAATAGGATAACAGTCTTTTTATTTAATAGGATAACAGTATTTTTATTTAATAGGATAACAGTCTTTTTATTTAATAGGATAACAGTATTTTTATTTAATAGGATAAGTCTTTTTATTTAGTAGGATAACAGTCTTTTTATTTAGTAGGATAACAGTCTTTTTATTTAGTAGGATAACAATCTTTTTATTTAATAGGATAACAGTCTTTTTATTTAGTAGGATAACAATCTTTTTATTTAATAGGATAACAGTCTTTTTATTTAGTAGGATAACAGTCTTTTTATTTAATAGGATAACAATCTTTTTATTTAATAGGATAACAGTCTTTTTATTTAGTAGGATAACAGTCTTTTCTCCA